>NW_008824056.1:1957301-1969801 GCF_000699105.1 Pygoscelis adeliae
GATCAGTTGGCCATTGGACCTACCTTCCCTAAAATCAAGCATCTCTGGTGATGAAGAAAGCAGTGAAGAGTGAAGGGAACACAATAACGTAGAATTAACTTTTTTAAACTATGGCCATTGTACTAGTACAGGACTAGTACATACAAGCTGACATACTGAAAGCACTTTCAAACCTATATTCTGTAAATCCGTAACATTATTAGTGTATTTCAATATATCACTTTCTCTTGCTTAAAAAGCCACAGGGATAAAGCCACATAATTTCCATGTCAATAGGTTGATGTAAAGCAAAAAATTATACACACAAACATCTTCAGATTGAGAAGACAACTCTAACATGTAAATACTTCACTGAAACATCAGAAGAAAAACAAAGCGAAACAAGGACTATCTAAACCTTTTTGTACCTAAATTCTTTTGGAAATCACGCCCCTTATAAAGTGCCTCTTGTCTGTAGCTAATGCCATTGTCTACAGTAGTTGGCATGAAAGCAGGGTTAGCTGTTTTACTAGCCTAACTCACATGAACAGAGCGCAACCAGCTCTTGGACTGACATTTCCTATGCTTGGAGAAAGGTTGGGAATTCCTGCTTTTAAATTTGAACAAAATATCCTCAGACATCCCGAACTCTGACAAAGCAACTTAAAATATATGCACGTATATTGCATACAAATATGTATTTGTTCCTAAGCCAAATTTGGAGGAAGCACCTGAACATAAACCCTGACATCAAAACAGTCTTCCCTGAATTCTACATACGTAGAAGTTTCAAATGCAACAGTTATCAACGATAAAGAATTGCTCCTAAACAAGCTCACGCGGCATGACTCTTGGTATTCACACACAGGCTGGAGGAGAGGGCAGGCAGCGCCGGTGGGGCAGTATTCCCAACACAGTGCCAGCCGATGGCAGTTAACTGCCGCCACTCCTTATCTGTGCTTAATTAGTCAACATAAGTCATTAAAGGTACATTCTAATACAATTTCCAGCACAGACAAATGTGATAAAATTAACTTCTCCAGCTCAGCAGGGACATGTTGCAAAGATGTATCATTACTTACAGGCAGTTTCTTTTCTCAAAGTGAATGTCCAATAGCACGCCCATTCAGTTTTTCCACGTGTACACAACAAACATACGTCCCAGTCTCTCTTCCCTTTTTCAATATACTGCTTTAATCTATGGTAGCAGCACTGATGAAGGATACATTGGAATTTAGACCATTTGATGGGGCTAAACAAAAGGGAAATTTAGATAGTAAAATAAAGAAATTAAATTTGAAACATCATGATGTTATGGTGAATAGCAAATTATAAACTCAAGTATTAGACAAATGTATTGCTGGGAAAGGCTGTAAGCAAACTTCGAAACCCATCATCAGCTTGAATTTAAAGTCAGACTGCTCTTATCGCAAACACTGGTATATTATAGACGAACTAGCTCCAGTTTATGCACATTAACATTTAATATATGTTGTCCCCCTACACAGTTAGGTACCGTTTGCTATATTTGTGTTTTGTTTATCCAAAGGCATTTCCAGTATATTAAGAACAAAAAAATTTGCTAAGTAAGCAAAGTGAATTTTCTCTAGGTTAAGTCTTTCGAAGTATAGAAAGATAGGGAAATCTTCAGAATGAAGTGAGCAAATATATTTGAATCCAGACAATATAAGAAAATGTTAGATTATCGTGGGAGATCGGCTATTAACAACATGGAAATGGCAGGGAAAGGGGAATGGAAATGCCAACGTACTAGCATGTCACTAGAGATGAACAACAACAGGACATGCCCAAACACCTCTCCAACACTTGGTAACTTTGAGCAGCTGCAGAAGGTAAGACTGTTTTGTTTGTCCAAACCATAGAGAAGTACAGGGTCATTAACAACCATTAAAATGTAGGTAATACATTTTGAATAAAGCACAGCTTTTTTCCGCACTTAGTGGGATTGGAGCAATTCCTATAATGTGCACAGCCAGATATCCTACCAGTTAATTCACAAGTTTGGGATGGATCCTGTATCGAGCACTACATACGCAAACAACAGCTTTGTTCATCACTACTAAAGTACAGATTTAAATTTACATTATATTCAATTAAATCATACAACATCATGCCACAACAGCAACAACGATTAACCTGTTGATTGTGAAGTCCTTGAAAAGCTGCTCAGTAATGGTCTAACAAAGATTTATTTTTATTTTTTTAAACTTAAAGGTGAAAAAAGTGCTCATTTTGCCATGAGTAAACACACAAAAAGATATTGAAACAACATTATTAACATTTCCAACACTCCTCTCACACCAATTTAATAAAAAGTCAATTTAATTGATTGAATACAGGACTGGGGGAAGAAGGTGGGGGGATGATCTCATAAATGCCTGAGCTTACCAACACTTAAATAAAGCCAGGAAAGAACTTCTTTCTGTATTTGAATGGTAAGAGAAACAAACAGATTAACTTTCTTGAGTTATTTATGAACAGCCTGCAGCTTCAATCTAAGTTTCAGACTTCAATTGTGAATTTTTAAATTTAACGTCATAGACCTTTTACATGTTTTTGGAAATTTTTGGGACCCAGGTCATGATGATATACAGCACATAGGTATCTTTTATAAATTTCCCAGGTGTTAAATTAAAAAATGAGGTGTGATGGATGTGAGTGGTATACACAAATTGTGCTTTTTTAGGTCAGCGCTGTCACATCTATTTTATAATTATATGCTTTAAAGATTTATTAAAAGGTATGGAGAACAATGAATGCATTTGAAGCTATACAATACAAAAGGCTAGATGCATTTTTTTGGGGGGGGGGGGGTGTTTACCACACAGCAATGTGAGAAGATGAGTATTCCTTAAACCAGAAGGTTTCCATAAGGGGGGGAAAATAAAAAATGGTGTTTCTTGGAAATTACTGTTTATAAGTTAGAAACGCATATATGAGAGTTGAAAGATTAACTAAAGAAAAATATGTATTTATTAGAATGCATATGAAATACTGAAAATTTGCCTTTTTATGTGACAAACTGACAAAGTTTTAATGGTAAAATTAAAATAAGATATAGAAATTAATTAGGATTACAAACCTTAACACAGACTACCACTTTAGAGCATTAAATTGTTATTTTAATAATCTGAAGACAAATGAAAGCACCCAAAGAACATCCAGTATATCTCATTATCATTATTCATTTATAAATTTATTATCATTACCATAATCCTACTACAGCGTAAGGTTCTTGGGTAATGTTTTCACACATAGTGTAAGTGCATCAAAACTGATGCAGCCCTTCTAAATAACCATTTGGAAACTGGGTGAAGAGAGGACAAAAACCTCTGCATCAAACCCAGCGAAAAGCAGGGTGTCCTGCCACACCATGCCACCATGAGGGCCGGTGACCTGCAAGGTGGCAAGGAGCAAAACGGACCTCGGTCTAAGTTACACCACAGGTCAAATCCACAGCAACTTCTACAGGGGAAAACCTAAGAGGTGCATGTCAAAGCTGTGTATTGAACACTATTGGATTAGTAAAAAACAAAACAAAAAAACAAAGAAGTGGAACTCCTGTCCATTTGGGAAGATCTACATCTCTGAGCTTTAACGTGGATGTAGGTACAACAGTTGCAAAGAAGGCAGGATAGAAGGAATGATCTTCTCATCTTTGGTACAATAGGACAACAATTTCCTTAAAGTTTTAGATCTGCCATGAAACTATAGGATTTCTCAAATTTTTACCGAAATTAAAGGTTCCAAAATTAAAAATAGTTACCAAGA
Source organism: Pygoscelis adeliae (assembly GCF_000699105.1). Classification (NCBI taxonomy): domain Eukaryota; kingdom Metazoa; phylum Chordata; class Aves; order Sphenisciformes; family Spheniscidae; genus Pygoscelis; species Pygoscelis adeliae. The sequence goes on from NW_008824056.1 coordinate 1,961,073, forward strand.
TATGCATCTTGGCCTTTCTTCTTAGTAGTGCTAGACTAAATAGGAATGTTTCTCTCTGTAGGGAACTAGGTATGTAGATCAGCCTCTTGATCTGAGCCTTTTGGAAAGTGTCGTGGTTTAACCCCAGTTGGCAACTGAGCACCACGCAGCCGCTCGCTCACCCCCCCACCAGTGGGATGGGGGAGAGAATCGGAAGGGTAAAAGTGAGAAAACTCGTGGGTTGAGATAAAAACAGTTTAATAGGTAGAGCAACAGTCACGCACGCAAGCAAAGCAAAACAAAGGAATTAATTCACTACTTCCCATCGGCAGGCAGATGTTCAGCTGTCTCCAGGAAAGCAGGGCTCCCTCACGTGTAACGGTGACTTGGGAAGACAAACAGCACTACTCCAAACATTCCCCCCTTCCTTCTTCTTCCCCCAGCTTTTATATACTGAGCATGATGTCACATGGTATGGAATGTCACATGGTATGGAATGTCCCTTTGGCCAGCTGGGGTCAGCTGTCCTGGCTGTGCCCCCTCCCAGCTTCTTGTGCCCCTCCAGCCTTCTCAGTCGGTAGAGCATGGGAAGTTGGAAAGTCCTTGACTAGTATAAACACTACCTAGCAACAACTGAAAACATCAATGTGTTATCAACATTGTTCCCATCCTAAATCCAAAACACAGCACTGTACCAGCTACTAGGAAGGAAATTAACTCTATCCCTGCTGAAACCAGGACAGAAAGCTTGCTACATATTTCTGCTACCACTTCAAATAAATAAGTATAAATATATACATGCACTAATTCAGTTCAGTGCTAAAAAATAAAGAAACAAACCCAAATTTTTGAGAGCACAGAATGAAATCTCAGTAGCAGCAGCAGCAAGAGGACAAACACATGAAGTCTGAGTGCTGGTCCTCCAACAGCAAACAAAAATTACTTATTTTTATCTCCTTAAAGGGATATATTAAGTGCCAGTGATGATGCACACCAGTTTCATCTTAACCAGAAATTGAAGTGAGCTATAGAGAAAGGGACTTAGCATTCACCAAACATAAAAGGATAAAATTACTATCTTGATAGGTTTCATTTTTCCAATATTACAAAAGTTAAATACATTTTTGAAGAATATAATTTTACTTATAATAGCAACACTTACCAGCTGCCTCAAGAACCAGCTGTAATCTAGCTTTCGCTTGGTCAGCAGGAGTCTGAAAAGAGAGGATTTATAAATCTTCATAACCACACATTCAACACACAAGGTCACATGTTACCAACTACGGCACTGCCATCACCAGCAGTGAGCTCTCACCTCTGCAAGTGACTCAGTGCTACACGCCATCCAAAGAAACTTCCAGACTGAAATAAGTACTATCATATTTGAGTTAGAAACTATCAGGTAAATTTTCAGAATTGACAGAAAATACAATCCCAGTTAGGTAGCGCTGTGGCACCCTGACCAACCTGAGCACCCACAGCCACGGCCAGGCTGAAGCCCACCTCCAGCTCCTTTCTCAGTCCTCCAACAGCAAATCCTCCCCGGCTCCTTGGTGACCCCATTACACAGAAATACATGGCTACACAAGCATTCTCAAATCTGGGTTTAATATGATTAATATGGTGAGTTTTTCACACTTCTTCTGTTATCTGTTTTGATTTTTTCCTCTCCTCAAGGTATTTCTTCACATCTGTTGGGTTGAGGAACATATTGTTGGCTGTGTACCCACTATGCTAATTATTCCAAGTGATGTTTTACTGTGTCCAATGTGCTTGCCATCCCTCTAATTTTGAAGCCACTCAAACGTTTTCACAGTTAAATTTATACACAAACCACATTTGTCATGGAGTTCAGAAGTTGATTATTTCTGTAAGCATCTGAAAAGTTTGGGAGGTTTCTGCTCTGCACTAAACCCAAAACATGACAGGAACTTTTGGTGTCATTGTTCAGTTTTGAAAACTCTTCTAGGCAGATATCACTACTGGAACATTTTTTCTGATAACTGGTCTAAGTTTACACCCTTCCAGTTTCACCCCATTAGCCATATAAATATTAATTAAGGTAATCAGGCAAAGCTCTTCGCTGTGAATGTCCCAACTGTAGGGCAGAAGAGTTAGCTATTCTCAAAATCTCTTTCAACCAAAGACATCTCAGATTGCATTGTGCATGATATCACAGATTACAGCACAACTGATATCGTATTACTATAAAATATAATCTACATAAAATGGCCTTGTATTCTGAAAAATGCACTGTCATAATTTGAGAGGATGAGAGCTTAGAAAGTTTCTAGTTTGAATATCTAATACTGTGTGCAGAAGCACACAGATTCTTCTACTAATTAATGAGAAAACCATTTTCTGGTTTTGGGGGGGTTATTTCTTTTTATTTATTTATTAATCCTTTGTTTTACATTATGTCTGCACCTATTAAGAGAGGCTAACTGATGGCAAAGAACAATTCAAATTCTACTACAAGAATTTACAGACTGCTCCTTTCATTAGCATGCAATATGAAAGATGTTACATTAATCCACAGATTAATTCCTGAAAAAGGAAATTTAAATGAAGATCCAGATTTTAGTTGTATAAAGGTCTAATATTTTTTAGGTTAGAATTTTGGTAGCTGTTTGCACAAACCCAAAATTATTGGGCAAAATTTATTACTATAACTACGACACCAATGCTACCATTAGTGTTGACCACTAATCTTGGTGGCAGCAAGAAAAATCTTGAAATTTATTGTAAAAATATCTTCAAATTTCTTCCTCTTGCAATAAACTAATTATTACAATATGTTTTGGCATATTAAATACATTACTAGAGGAAAGAAAGCAGAGGAAGAAAGGATCTGCTTTCCTTCCAGAACAAACTTGCCCAACTTACTAAGTTTCAGAAAAGCTGTACTTGGGTTTGTGGTTTTTCCATTCCTATGACAACTTTAGATATAAAAGAAAAAAATCTCCAGCATTACTTTAGTATGGCAAAATATTGCAGCACAATTTAGCAGAGAAGGAAGAGAGTTTGGTGTAAAAATACTACCTGCACTCACATCTTCACATGAACAGTCCAAGTGTTTGTGCAACCCCACCCATCAGTTGGGTTCTGGCATCCAGTAACGCTTACAGTACATTAAATCAGTTTCTTATATTTGTTTTGTCCATTCTATAATAAACTGTTTGATTAACTTAACTGATCCACCACTCTGACTGGGCCACAGTGCATCCCCACAGCCTGAGCAGTTTGCACGAGCATCCTCCCAGGCTGTGACTCACTCCTGCGGGCTGCCCAACACAGCCAGCAGCATGAGCCAATGCATTTCTAAAGCGGCTGTTTTCTATAGGACTCCAGTGTGTCTCAAATGCTATGGGAGTGGCTGTCTTAAGAGAGATAATTTTCTATTCTTACAGCAGTTATCCAGTTAGATATTTGACAAAAATGCCTAGGTCTCTCAAATAAAAGGATGTCTTTTTGGACGTGGAACAGTCTGTTTAGCACTACAGATGGGAGAAAGATGTTTCACTGACATTATTTCACTGATGTTATTTCCATATTCGAAGCCTAAAGCAGCAACATCTAGCACCACCATACCAACAATAATTCCGTGAAAGAGCAAATATTAAACCAGGCTCCAGATGGAGGAAAAGGGAAAGCAACAAGCAGCAGTACAAGTGATACCTCCCAGCACTAACCATGAAGCTCCACCAATACCGACACAACTGGTCCCCCTGCTCTGATATGCTCCACACACCTCAAAATGCCTTTTCGCACTCCTCTCATGTAGGTATGAATGTAGCCTGTTGGTATAAGGTAGGCAAGACTATAATTCTTCTTTTACTCAGAAATATCCCATTGGAAACTGCACACGCAGTTGCTTTGCAGGCATCTTCCCTTTTGCCCTGACCACAGCCCTAGCACTAACTGATACCCAGTTGCTTCATGGACATTGGTATACCCACAGGAGAACTTGGTATAGAAGCCTTTCTATTATCAATCGATATGCCCTGAACAACGAATGGATGAAGAGTTCTTAAATAAAGGTTACTAGCTTGGCTCCAGAAAGCATTTGTCCAACTGGTGGATGAGGCCAACGCTCTGAGAAAATGGACAAAGATGAATTCATCTGAAAAATCACAATTAGACCCCCAAACAAGCTGTTAGCAATGTGTGAGAAAGACAGACTACTGGAGGTTAGTATTGATTTAGAAGACCATTAAATGACAAAATTCAGAAAGGCCCTCAGGAAACTTAAAAATGCTGAAATGATTGGTGTAGGAAACATTATCAGAGTGATGTCTAGCGCAAGTTGCAAAATAAACCCTCATACTTTCCTTAAGGTCTTAAGCATAACACAGAAGGAAAAGAATTCAAAACAGTGTAAAAATAAATAAATAAATAGAACCAAGTATTTATAGTACCAACTGATGAAGGTGACAACTAACTGTAAAAGCAGGAAAGGAATTCCCTAACAGGCATATCCTAGAACAACATGAGGCGTGTCAAGCATCCCTAACGATGAATTTTACATATGTCAAAAAGTGTCTGGTAACACACTGGAATTATGCTTTAGAAAACTATGGTATTCTACAGGATACCATAAAACAGAAATGTTAATAACAATTATTAATCACATGGACACCTCATGCAAAAATTTGATTATATGTATTCAATTTTTAATGCAAGCTTTTTTAGGAAGATGTGGCACATCCTTCTTTTATTTCCTTGCAGTATGTCTACTGCATTACATCGGTATTGCTTTCATAAATAGTATGTTTTTTATTAAAACTGCACTAAAATCAGTGTCTCATAACTTTAAAATTAGTGCTTATTGTGTAAAAAAACCCACACACAAGTTGCTTGCCACTAGTAGCTACAGGGAGCAAGTGATGTGCTTGACGGACAGCTTCGGACATGCCATCAGTGTAATGTTTTGCTTTCAAAATATTCAATTGTAAGGGGGATTCAGCTTTTTAAATTTTACCAAAATAGTTAACAGGTTTGAAACAAACGCTTCAATTCAGCTGTTAGATCTTATTTTTTAAAATCTTCCTGCTACTTGTGATGCATGATAAGAATTTTTGACTGAGGAAAACAATATTAAAGTAAAAATGAACCAGAAAATTGAGGAAAAATTTTGAGAACAATTAAGCTTAAAAAGAGAGTCTGAACTTCCATTTGAACTAACGACTGTGAATATTGTTAAATAGTGCATGTGGCTCTTGTCAAGATTGGAAAACATTACATTATCACAAGATTCAAGCAGTTAATGACGCTGAAGTATTTCGAGTTGCAATGCTCTCTTACCTAATTTTTATGAATATGGAAGTTTCATATAGAATGTCACTGATGTTTATTGCTTCTGCTAAAACTGGACATGTTCAATTCATCCTATTTATCACTAATGATGTTGGTTGCGTATAATTTAACTACAGGACTTTTCTCTCTGATTCATCTCTATAAAAGCCTAACAAACCTTAGTGTGATAGTGATTGATTTTTGTGGGGGTTTTTTTGTTTGTTTGGGGTTGGGGTTTTTTTGTTTGTTTTTTTACACAAACGTTTTACCTGTGCATTTGATAAAGACAAAACCTTAAGTGGTCCTTAAGGCCACTACATCTCTACTAACAGAGATGAGTGACAGCCCCTAAGTGCCACGCTTCCCACAGCAAACATGATCAACATTCCTTAGCTGTCTTAGATACACGTGCTGCCTGAAATTATAATTCAATGTCCTACTTGCAGAGAGAATGTAGGATATCAAATTTAACAAAAATAGTCAAGTTTGTAATTTAAAAAGATTTTCCACTTACTGATAAAACCAGAATTTCCTACAGGCATTATATTACATTAGAAAACTATGACGCTATAGATCTAACTTTGCAAGCTAGTTTGTTTATACCAATTGAAATGCCTTAATGTTACTTCTCCGCCTGTCCCTGAAGAAAAGGCTTGTGTCCAGGTTTCTTCCTGAAGATGACTCACAGCCTTATGGCCAAATGCCGTTATAACAGTGGCAATATAGTATGTTCCTGCTCATATTTTGGGGGTGATATTAGCACAACCACACATTGCAATAGAAGATAGAATATGAATTGTAGTTATGTCAAATACAGATTTCCCCAGGTTCAAATTGCTCTTGACGCAAATGTATACAGTAAAATCCCAGTTTAAAAAAAAACAAAATCAAAACAATACCCAAAGGACTCGGCAAATAAATGCTAATTAAGTAACCTTATATATGATTTTGAAAGCTCAAATCCATCTTCCCAGCCTATCATCAGTTTCCTGGGGACATTTATCTAGCCCTTCCCAATGCCTGACGAGCTCAAAAAAAGTTTAAGAAAAAGTGTAACAAGAAAAAGAAAGAACAAAACATAAGTTTCCTAGTTGACTGAAGAGACAGCTATCCAAAACTACTGGGAATGCTTCCAAAGTGGGTCAGAAACCTAAAGCAAATGTAGTTTGCAATGAACTCCAGAAAAAGAAAAGTTGACAAGGCTGAGAATATAAGAGAAATCTCCCAGCGTTACTGCAACCATGACTCTTCTAGCGGCTTTATCAAGTGATTCTGTTTGTACATTCTTCTCAGGCTTGCTTTTCACTCAAAACAAGAGGAATTGTACAGAAAAAAAATAACAACATTGAAGCTAATCAACTCTTCCCGCAGTTCAGGAAAAGCCTGGGAATGCAGTCTTCTTACCTGCAAAACCTAAATAATTTCAGACTCTAGATTGCAGGTGGTAGGCAGCCACACGCATGGATGTATGATGATAATCAAGCCACAAAATAACAAAAGACCATTTCTCACAGGTTATTAGCAATTTCTACTTAGTCTGTATCAAAATGCAGACTGGTTTTACAGCTTCGGTAGGGATCTGGGGAAGACGTTGAATGATGGCATTCCATCACATTTACAGGTAAATACAGTATTTAGGGGTACAGGAGAACGACAGGCTTAACCAGATCAAGTGATAATAGCAGCACAGAATGGGATAAAATGTAATGCTGATAAATACAGAGTAATGCACACTGGGGAGAACTTCTCATCTACCTCACTGAGGTCTCAAAGAACAGTATCAATTCAGGAAAAAACAGTTTAGCAGCACTGTGGACAGCTAAAAGGAGACCTCAGTGTATATCAGTAATGAGAAAAGACAAGGAAGAAATGACAAAAATTAAACAAAGGGGATAGATATATAATTTCATTTTAATATATTCTGTAAGTCAGTGGCCTGCCTTCACCTGAAATAGGATACATCCCAATTCTAGTAAATCTATCTCAACAGGAAAAGAGCAACAAAGAACACTAACCCCAGCCATCTTTTAAATGGAGTTTGATCAAATTATGGAAAAGATTATGTGACATGTTTGTTTAGCATAGGAATGGTTGGATTTCTTTTCAGTTATTTATTCCTCATTAGGAGATTTTTTTTTTTTTAAATAATCAAAGAAACTGAAAATAAAGAACGTCTTTGTATTAGAGAATATCTCACAGGAGCATACAATATAAAAAACCCAAACAAACAAACAAACACACACCAAAGGAGATTGAGAACTTGTAATCATCATCATCTTACATGAGCCAAAGCAAACAGAATAAATTTGAGGGTGGGAAATTCAAAATTGACAGGGAACATTTTTTCACATTAAAAAAAATAATCCCAGAGAAGAATTTGTAATATGAATTAATATCATAGAAACATAATAAGCATATCCGGCATTATTTGAATTAAACTCCTACATTTTCAGACATAAATCAGCTTGAATGATCGGATGTTAAAATGATATTTATGTCTAATTCTATCCCTGCCGAAACCAGGACAAACACCGAATTAGACATTAACGTTAAACCACGACAGTGTTTCTTCTCTGATACCATCAACCAGTAATACACTTGGATATAGGGTATGGTAGGACCAGTGTCCTGACCTAATATAGACCTACCTGTTCCAAAGAAACTGAATGTTTGAGAAACTGTGGAAGTGTATAAATTGGGAAAACGTACCCAGTAAGAGATGGTACTGATTCTGTTCACTTTACAAACAAGTAAGATTTTTCCCAGTTTGCTTCCTGCCCAGAACTATCTTTCTATTATATATAATGGAGAAAGGAGAATGTTTTTACAACTATCCAGCTGATACATTAGCTGTATGAAAGTGTTCAGCAGCTAAAAATGAAACACACAATTATATTATATTGACATAGCACTTTTATACTGCTACTACTGTGGAGGATGAAATTGGGGAAAGAAAAGGGAAAAAAAAGTCTGAGGAATTGTCAGGCAGTTTACAGTCTCCAAGAAGCACAGTAGACAACTACAGATACTAATAAGCAGAAGTCTTTTTTCATTGCAAAATCCCTGGTATTTTCTTACATTAGATAAATAGCCTGAGCAGGAACAGAAAGCATTTTAAGCTCAAGAAACAGTTCATACTCCATTTCCTAAGAATTTCATACTTTTTATGGACCTCCCATCAACAGATACTAGCTACGGTTTAATGCAAATTACTACCATGTTCCATTACAGCATTGAAATAGAATGGAGCGTAACAAAAATTTTGATCTTAAATGTTGTCAGACCTATACAATTATCAAAGCATGATATACATTCATTGTAAGTGGAGAAAAATCATGTAAACGATGGAATAATAGCAATATCTGTCCATCAAACACACAGATGCTTTTGGCACTTCCATACAAAAAAAAAAAAAGAAGCCACCATCAGCATCATACTAACTAGGAAAGGGCAAT
>NW_008824056.1:1975412-2044160 GCF_000699105.1 Pygoscelis adeliae
TATGTTCATTTGCAGCTATGTATTTGCATCTTTAGAGAATGCAATGGTTTTAGTTGTAACCTCATGCTAGTCAACAACATTTTGGGCTCAGTGCAAAAAAAAAATCCAACAGCAGAATTCAGTGTATGTCTACATAAATACAAATATTTACATTCTAAATAGTAGGGGGTTAACTCAAACAGTTAATCAGTTACAAATAATAATTTGTCTGTGTAACCTATATTTAACACAATTTTATAAGAGGGCCCCAACCTGCTTATTTCTACAAATTCTTAAAATTTTTTAAAAACTTCCAAAAACTTAGTTATTTTTATAACCTTGCCAGGAAGACATGAGCAGTGGCTGTGTTCTCAGACTTGACACTCCGAAAGGAATCACCTATGTATCTATTACCTTTTATGAAGGAAAGTATCAAGAAGATTCAAGTTGAAGATTCAAGTTTAACGTTTACCTGAACAAATAGCAAACCAATGACTATTAAAAGAGTTCATATAAGCAAACCAGCTTGTATGTAAAATGCCTTAATTCTATGCATATGCAATAAATGAGAGAGAGAGGTGAATGACAGGAATTAGAAAGGAAATAAATGCATCAGCATTTCCCATGACATCACAAGCTACAGACATACTATCTACAAGGCTTATGATACCACTAGCACCTTTCAGCACCATTTCCCTTCCGCTAATCTGATTACCCACCTGATGACAGAAAAAGATTTTACTTGTACATTTTTAGTTCATGATAATTTCCCATCTTTAGAAGACTTTCTGCACAACTGCTTCCTGAAGTAGACGGCTCCAGGCTAAAGATTCTTGCCCCATCATAGGGATATACTAATCCCACCGTCTAAATGGGAAGAAAATAAAGTTACAACGTTCAGGCAACCCATTACCCAACCTGCACGCACGCTGCCGGAGTGGGGAGGCTTCACAGAATACCCTCTTTACTTATGAAGAAAAAGTGAATTCCATGCTAAATTGCCATTGCCATACCCCATGGCCATGCTCCCCTTTTCCTCTAATGCTGCCTCCTATCTCATGGACTAAAACTGTCCTCTCTAGAGGTGCCTCATCAGTGATCTCACCCAGGAAGGGAATTTGGTCAAAAGCTAAGAATGGGAGATGGGGCGTGAAAATCACAACTCCCCAAGAATACCATGGTGGTCTTCCTTAAAGGAATTTTTTTCAGGCTTTGATGATTAGCATTTTATGAAAGGACATGTGAGAAAGAAACACCTTTTAAAAAAAAAATTGTGAAAAACCTTGTTTTCAATTAAATACAATTCCAATAGGAAAAAACCCCAACCACCCAGTCAGCCTGACACTTCTTCAATAGGAGAGAATTCAAGCTTGCAGAATATAATTGACCAGCATGGAATTTTGCCAGGATACCAAGATAAACATAATTACTCATATTGAGTGTTAATTAATTGTTTGTGAACACAAATAATTGGCTGCTTGGTTTTATAGCTCATTAGAAAGCCAACAATTCTATTAGACATTGCTGTCCAGTAGCTATACTAGGACCACTGAGCTGTAATCACCAGAAGTCTGAAACTAAGCCAGGGAAAATCAGTGAGAGGTCGACCACTGAAATCAAGCTCCAAGAAAAAAAAAAAAGTGATACCTAGTAAATAAGTATTAACACTTTCTGGATAAAGGAGGGGCTTTTTTTGGTTGGAGTTTTGGTTTTTTGTTGGTTGTTTTTTCTTTTTTTTTTTTGGTTGATCATTTATGCAATTTTTTCTACCAAAGATCTCTCAAAAAACAAAGAGCTGCCACATGGAGTTAACCAATATTACTTACGAATTAGTGACCTTGATATACACTACCTATGACACATGATGCAACTAAAAGTGTAGTGAACTCCAGCAGCTTCCCTGGCAGAGCTATGCACAAGCACTGTGATAGTCAGCTTCGCAAGAGCTTCGTCCGCACCTGCTGGGGGTTATTGATTAACACACAACATGGGGAGCGCCTGCATTCTTGGCAGACAATAACTATATTCTTACAAACCACTGATGGGCTAAACAAGCTATTAATGACAGGTTGCTCTTCATCATTTAGAACGGACAGGCTCTGCTGCTTGACCACAAGGACAAGCAGGTTATTGCTTTGTAATGGTATACAAAAGACACAAATAAGGTGTATCTAATGAGTAAACCACACGCATGGCTCCATGGTTCTTTTTTAGTAGAACTATTAATAGAGAACAGGACCTATTCAGAGCTGCAGATATATAATAATCTATTCCAAGGTTTCTACAGTTTGTTAACATTTGTTACCCTGAAAAGGAATTAGCTAAGTATAATTCAGCAAATAACCACCAAAATTTTTGGAATAAAAGACTGATTCCCCTATGCTTACAACTTTGCAGTTTCTTTTCTTAACTAGCTAAAAATAAAATATGCTTCTGAGCAGATGTAGCGATTGGTGGTCAGCAGGGAGTACGGCTGTGACCCCCTTGCACATTAGCCAGACACACTAGACAGCCCGTCCTCCCAGCAGCAGCAACCAGCCCAGCTCCTCCAGGAGGGCCAGCTCTGACTCTGAGAAACAAGCACATGGACCTGCTGGGAAGTTCTCCAATCCACAAAGAAAATATTTTTGTTTATGAAAGCATCTGTTTTTAAACTGGAAGTATTTCCAAATAACAGTTTGTAAAATATTTACCAGATTTTTGAACAGCAGTTGTTACACTACTTTATTTCACTCCTGTAGCTATATGCTAGATACCAGGATGGCAGAAGCTACTTAAACAAGGGTAAGCAGTAAAATATGGGAACATACAGACCCCGTAAGGATTATATCACAAATTGTAAACCACCCTTTTTTACAGAAGGGATTAAATACTAGATTACCCAATCAATATAAAGATTCTTCTTTTTTCATAAGGGGGAAAAAAACCCTTCTTTACGAGTATTTGGAGATACAGTAATTTAAAGTAGTAGAACCAGAGCAATCATGTGGCTTAATTCTTCTGAGGAATATCCCTATAGTTTATTGGATTCCAAAAGGTCTTTGTGAACTTGTCTGACATAACGTTGAGATATAAAACAGTTTCCAGCACGAATACTCCCATCTGTGGGTGTCTTGGGAAACAGTTAATTTCCTCAAGCACCCATTCCCAGGACAGATTTTCTAAGATCACAGGGAAAAGGAAAAAAAGTCTCAAACCTGGAGGTTTTTGACAGCTTTTTTGCAGAAATACAAAGCAGCTAATGTGTTTAATGAAGACAAAATTTTATTCAAACATATAATGAGTTACCTTGTAAAGAACTTAAGGCATCATTACTCTGCAGAGAATCTTTCCAGTACATTTTCCCCCAAATCCCAGAGAAACCCTGAACATCAGTGAACGCTATTCCTGGTCCACCCCCCCGCCCCAGGCTACTCAAAACCCATAGAGCCTCTTCCTTCTGCACCTGCTGGTTTGAGGTGACATTATAAATCAGACCTGCAGCTCCAGCTATTGCAGCACTCCCAATTTAGAAAAAGTACCAGTCATGGTCATCTGTCAAGACTACAGCATCTTTATAATGCATTAGAAAAATTCTCTGAACCCATCAAATTACAACTACCTGACACCAGCAGAGGAATGAAACATTTTAAAAATTTATTTAAGAGATTCAACTAGCATGCAAGATACCAATGAAACTAGCAAACAAGATAAATTTTCAAACTGCTCTAAGAACTATTCATAACACTCAGCTATTTATTCCATTTACAGATTCAAAATACTAGTTGCAATGGAACATTTAATATGCCACCATTATAAAGGGGAAACTGTTGACAACTGTGCCAGAATATACATCCTTTTCATCCCGCTGTTACTCCAAGAAGATATTGGTACACAAGCTCCTACAAATCATATTTCCCAAGTGATTCCCAAAATGCGACGCAACAACAGAAAAGCAATTTTTTCAAATGCTCATGCAATACATTGTGATAAGATTTTATTTTAATAGCGGTACAGAACAATATATATTATTTAGATCTTATGTGAAAAAATTAAATATGAATTTAAACACTTCTCATGATGTACTGAGATATACTGCCATTAATAGTGAATATTTTGAATTAATGAGATTTAATAATCTGTTTAGATGAACTACTTAATGTTCTGATGATTGCTGATACTAACATTCTAGGCTCAATGAACTTCAGACTTGTGACAATATTGTATTTTTTCCAGTTTTGATCAACCGATTAGTTTTTAATGCTAAGTATGTCTTGCCATCACTTGTGGTTTGAATATGTTTACTTAAACCAAAAATATTTTGCATCTCAATTATTATTTTATACTGCAGCACTGAATGGAATTTAAGTCAATACATTATTCATAAAGCAAAGACAAGAGAAAAAACAAAGCTGTGCACTTCTTTCAAAGACTTCAAATTACTAAAACATACCATATTTATGCATGCAATATTTGATTGTGTGTGTCTTTTTTTTTATCACAAGTTTGTTGTTTTCAGATCAGGATATGCCAAAAATCCAACACCAAACAATTTTTGTTTATAATTAAGGCAATCATCAATCCAAGGATTGCAGTCCATTTTATTTCATCTCTACATCAAAAAAAGTAATTTAAAAAAATTAAAATTCCCTTGAAATGGTAAGATAAATGAAAATGTAAGGGCCTTCACATAATAACAGTAAGCTGACCCTCTGGGAAATGGTTGACTTTCTCAATTCAAGGTATTCAAAGCTCATTCAAAAGTGTTCATTTGGAATGCAGATATCAAAGATGATGCAAATGTTCAAGAGAAAATTAAAACTTACCAGATGTTCGAATCCAGCTTTGATGTTTCCAGAGTCCCTGTAACAGAAGAACAAAAGTTCTAAATAGTTGCTAAACCCTTGTCTACAACGATTTATGTTTAACTCAAATGTCAAAACCATGTAATTTCTTGAGTATATAAAATTTTTATTTTTAATATGTTAACCATTACAGTACCTAAAAAGTATCAATTATCCTAACGCATAACTACAGAATTATTTAAAACCTCAAATTTTACCTGCCCTGAAATTGCTATAAACTGTAGCAATGCAACAGGACACTCATTTAAAAAACAACATTTTTAATATAATTATCCCACTATTCATATTGGAATTAATAAAACAAGACAGTGCATAATGTTATGTATCAAAGCCACATTCAGTGGCTCATGGTTCTTTTGTCATTACTTCAATAATAAAATTCTGTGACCGTTTACAAAGATGATGGAATAAATGAATCTTATATCAACTAACTAGGTCGTGGCAGCCATAGTGAAACATTGCATTTGACTCCTGACAGCTGAAAAAAATACAATGTACAGACACAAAAATGAGAAGTAATGTCACATAAAGACAGCTGCAAAAAAATGGACCAAACTACCAAAGCACAAACATTGAAAAGCAAAGAGAATTCAGAGTGAAAATTAATCCTTAACACATCCTGCTATGTAAAAAAGATAACCCGAAAGAAAACCGAAGCAAAACAAATTTAAAAAATCCCCAAATCCCAAGCCACTAAACAAGGAGGCTGGTTTCTGCTTTCACTGACCCCAGGTTCTACCTGCTTCCAAAAATGTCACTGTGCCTTTTGAGGAAGATGGGCTGCAACCATGGCAAACAAGGAGAAATCACCCCACAAGTGTTTCAAGTAATCAGTTATTGAACTATATAACATAGTGCGTATTTATATTTATAATATTAATTTTTCAACAAATTATTCAACTATATCAAACCACAGGTGCAAAAACCCCAACTATGTTCCTCTAAGACAGCAAACCATGCAAGACTGAGGCTTCCGTTCTCTGTAATACTTAGTAGAGGGTGTGTAAGGCATAATGTGAAGTTACACACAAAAATGGCTAAATGTATGAAATTTTTCTAGATACTGAATAAGGCTACACAATTCGATTACACATTTTACAACCTTGCTGTACTGTATTTTAGACTTTTTACAGAAAGCTTTTATTTATAATTTCATAAAGCTTTCAAAAAAGTCTGCTATGCACTTTTGGTCTGTTTGAATATATCATGAATGAAGCAAGAGAAAAAGATGCACCTTCCTTACACCATTATTTTGTATTTTGAAACAAGAATTAATTATTCAAGTCCATACAATATTTAAATAGAAATCATCTCCCACATCTATTTTTGAGGTGCTAAATGGCCTTAAAGAATTTAATCACTTTGGAAGCAGGATCCAAGCAGCTGATGCGAGGACCTCTCAACTAATGGTATAAAACCTGCCCTGTTAGTGGTCTGTCTCCTGTGCTGTCCCTGTCATGACTTCATCAATATTTGTGCAACTCCTTTTGCCCTGTGCTGAAAGCAGACTTAATTCAATTATCGGTCTCAAAACTGATAAAAAAGGTCCTAAAGTGGAAAATGTGAAGAGATTATTGGCAAATGAATAAAGATTTGTATCGAACTAACACTGAAGAGTACAGCAGGGTGGTTTGTTGGGGTTTTTTGTTGTTTTTTGTTGTTTTTTTTTTTAATCATTCCCTGTCTTAAGTCTTCTGGGAACAGTGAGTTTCCCTTCCCCTCATGCAGCACATCGATTTCTGAATTAGACTGCAATATTAAATAATTAATATACTTGCCATGATTGATGTTTTGCATTAGTTGAATATTAGGTTATCAATCAAAATCCACTTGGTTTAATGTAATAATATTGAAAAAGTGTCACTGGCTGTTCATCCAATTTGTAGTTGAGGCAGCACAGATAGTAATATTGGTGTAACACAAGGCTCTAACGCAGGAAATGCAGTGGTTGAACATACATAAGGCAAACATTATCAAACTAACCAGGACAAGGTTGAGGTTGTCCTAAATAAACCTTGTGGCACCTGTCACTTCAAATGAAAACCTCTTTCCAGCCGGAGGCTGCCGTGCATCAATCAGCGATGACAACTAGTGAAGCCATGGCATAATTTTATCTTTCTAGTTAAACAATAATTATACAAATAAGACTCCCATTAATACTGTATTTCAAATATTGTGTAATGCAAAAATCAGACCTGTTGCTACAGCTCGGTCTAACACATAACCTTAGATGTCTACAGAATACCTTAATCATTAATACTGTAAAACACTACAAATAAAAGGCAAGAACAGCTTTATGCACATCCACTATTATAATACTCCTATAAAGGAACACCATAAGAAAGTTATATTAATTTTATATCATTATCAGGTAATAATGTTTTACTCAACTTTTACACCACACAGTTCCCAACAAGATATATATTTGACTTTCAAATCGTGTCCAGTGCACCACATTTATTTTTTTGGTTCATTAGGCAAGTTTGGTTTTATTCTTGAGATTTTCTTTTTTCCATCAGAGAAGCTCTGGAATTGTATTTCCTCAATATAGTCAAGAAATTGTGCTGTAAAATACTAGTTGACGTGCATATATTTTAAAATCATACATTAAAACCAGCAAGCATAATACTCAGGCTAATCCAAATGTTAGCTTTTGATAGTGCCAAGGGAAAAAATTTCAGCTGAGCTAAATCTGAATCATGGTTATGAGGGACCTGTAACAACAAGCCAGGAATTCAATTAAGCAAGCGTAGCCAGCTTTTGGATTACTTAAAACTGTAGAGTAGGTAACTAATTGAGGTAATGTTAACTTATTAGTGCTAGTTCCTTTGCCAGTAAACTAAAATAAGATAAAAATATTCACTAGCACTTGCCGAAAATCCTGATTTTAACCTAGACATATATTCATGTTTATAAAAGTAGGTTCCCATACAAAACTAGCCGTTAATCAAGGGAGCTGAAAAATATGCAATATCTTCAAAATACCTGAACTTCAGCTAGTTTAAAATAATACAAGATTTCACTAATAATTTACTTTTAAAATACATTTATAGCAGTTTCACACAGGAATTGTAGAACTAATACTTGTTTTTGCACAACAGAGCTAAACAAATTACTGGGTACATGTGGATACACTACTTTGGAGCAAAGCACCCTCAAGAAGCTACAGTCTTAACATCATACCACAATGACAGTGACTTATTTTATTACTGTGAGGCTACCTAAAACCAAAGAAATCTCAGAGATATTTTTACATATCACTAAGATAGGCAATTGAGCTTGTTAGTAGGTCTCTGTTATATACTTTAAAATGACAAACAATTATGAGAGACAAGTTTAATCTGTGCTGCTGTTCAGATCAGTAGCATCGAACTGGAAGTATCCTGCAATTTTTAAAAATTTCTTCCAAACGAAAACAAACCACTTCAGTTCATGTTCTTAGTTCCTCTCAAGTTGTTATCAACTCATTCTCAATACTTCCCTTATATTCATAGTTAAAATTTTCTTTGCCACCGTTTTTTTTGTTAGAATCCATAGGCCCCAGAATAATTCTATGGATTACCTATATCTACGGATATTACAGGATAATTCAGATTGAAGGGCCTCTGGAGGTCTGCAATCCTACCGCCTGCTCAAGGCCGGGTCAACTGTGAGGCCAGACCAGGCTGCTCAGAGTTTTATCCAGCCTGGTCTTGAAAGGACAATCTCCCTGGGCAACCTGCTTTGCTGATCAAATGTCCTCACTGGGAGCATCTTTCCTTCTATCTAGTCCAAGATACTAGATATCTTTTTTTCAATCTGTGCTGGTTGCATCTTTCCTCCTACCACATGCCACTTCAAAGAGCCTGGCTCCTTCTCCCCGGTGACCTCCCTCCTCATCAGTCTGGGTGGCTGCTGTCAGGTGCCCTCGAAGACATCTCTTCTCCAGGCTGAACCACCCCCAGTCCCTCAGGTCCCCTCGCAGGGCAAGTGCTCCAGCCCCTGACCATCTTGGTGGCCTGAACTCCACACTAAACAGTCCCAATGTCTGATTTTTCTCCTCAGAAGCCAAATGAATAAATAAATCATCTCATCATTAGCAAGGCCTTTGGCAGAATCCCCTCCAGTTCCACATTAACTACAAGCTGCAAAGAACAAGGTCATATGCAGCGTTTCAGGTCAGGCTGCATCACACTCTCAAATAAAGGCCTTTTAACTCCGCTCTTCATGAATGCCAGTGTGTTAGTGTTGTTGATCAGGCAGCATTGTACCAAGTGGTTACAGATAATTTTCATAGAGCTCTCTCAAAAATCTCTTGGATCATTCAACAAGCACATCACATAATGCTTTCAATAATCTGTCAAGTATCATTTTAAATTAATCCATTTTTTGTTCCATTATTCATCCTGGATGAAGAACCTAATAGTGAAAGATGTTCTTGGAACAACCTCATGTTTTCCTGTTCTTTATCCTCATGTTAACATGCTTCTACTGCTTGCTGTCATGTAATGGCCTTCCCTACAGATCTTCCTCCGAGTAGCACACACATCCGCTATTTTTCTTTTGGATGTTATCTAGAATACAAGCAAGGACTGATAAACAACCTCAAAATAAACAGCTGAATCTCTTCAGAAGCCTTCAGAGCTTCTTTATGAACTTCAGCAGGTGACAATATGTTATACACTCGCCAATACAAGCTAAACCCAGCTTCAGTGGTGGTCTAGTCCCTTCTCCCACCTCCCTAAGCTCTGCATTGAAGGTAGATTAAAGGGAGAGAAGACAGAAATGAGAAAAAATATGCCTTAGATGTTACGAATTATACCAAGGGGTATGGTGAAGAGGATGAGTTAGACTACTGCCATAAACGTCATAGCCACTGCCTCTCTTGTCTTGAGCTTCTTCAGTTAGTGAGAAGTCTACGCTGACGCAACACGGCCAAAGTGAGGAACAGTCTTACTAAATGCAACTATAGTGAAGGTGACAGCTATGGGAGAAGTAGACTAGTCAGCTATTTCTAGACCTTTCTTTTTGTGTATCATATTTATTTTAGCAGATTGGCATCTCAAGTTCAATGAGGCCTTTGCCTCATCATTTTCTGCTTCTGATACTCATAGTCTTCTCAAAGCTGATCTGCCAAGAGATGTTTAGCTTGTCAGTAGGCACTGTAAAAAAAAATCAAACTAATCTAAATCAGATTCAGATAAGGAATTTATTACACTAGCTTTGACTACTCAACCTAGAAGCATTGTCAATACTCCAAATTTCTGACTAAATTCCAGCAAACACCACCACCAATAGCCGGTAAAAATTTCCTTTCTCTCTCAGAATGGGGAAATCCCCCATCCAAAACTCTGGCAAGATAGTCTCACCCAACAGTGAGTTTAAAGGCCAATATCTCATGATTTCCCAGACTAGAGCTGGGCCCTGTATACTCCTGGGAAGAAGAAAATCAGGTTTCTATGTGATTACACACTATTTAATTCTACCCTGGGATATCCCAATATAGAGAACTGCTCCCTCACTACTTATTTTATATATTTGATCTTTGCTGGATTTACTTTCCTCAGCCTCAAAAGTCTGTACAATCAGATTGAAGGTGTTA
The DNA here is from genome assembly GCF_000699105.1 of Pygoscelis adeliae. Lineage (NCBI taxonomy): Eukaryota > Metazoa > Chordata > Aves > Sphenisciformes > Spheniscidae > Pygoscelis > Pygoscelis adeliae. The sequence continues at coordinate 1,985,817 of NW_008824056.1, forward strand.
CAGGTATCAAATTTTAGAGGAGGAGGAAAATAAGAAATAGTTTTTTCCCACTGAAGTTTTTAACTTTTTTCTAACTTTTCTCTTGCATGCACATTTTGGAATAAGGCACTGTGTGTACTAATACACACACAGTTTAATCACATCTGGATGGGTAGCCTGAATGATGCACTTGTGACCTTATCACTGTTTAGTGATGCATTTACACAAACCTTTAAGCAATGTTATATTCTGGAATAGCTTCACTGACTAATCTTAAGCTCACAGAACATGCCAGACACTGAGAGTAAAACAGTCATGGCCAGATCATGCGTTTGTTCAATTCCAGAAAAATAAAAGCCTAGTATAGAAAAAAGTATTTTCTCCCTATCGGCAACAACTAGAGTAAGTACACGACTATTACATTTGCATGGTGACTGTTCAGAAGGCACTACATATTTTAAGTTCTTCCCTGAGCTGGCTTGAATATCAGCTTCAGAGTTAGAGAATCCTGGATGCAGTTTTTAGAAATGGATACCCCCATCATACTCCACTAAATTTTATAGGTTTTGTATTGTTGTGTTTTCTGTGAAATTATAGGCTGGTGTTTCCAAATCTGACTTCAGACCATAGATACTTATTTCGGTAGGCTTTGAAAGTCACAACAAAGATTACATAAAAAAAATCTAAGCCCTATCCCTGTCCTCTTCTTCGATATCAGCTTTAAGAGAACAGTGCTGATTCTCCTGGGTGAACAGGTAAATTCATACCTACTGACTTTCGACGATAAGCTGGTCCAATACCACACCGATGGTCTGGCAGAATTGCTGATAAAGACTATATAACGTGCAGAAACAGAACAAAAACATGTGTTACTCTTCAACACTACTACTTAACATCATCTGGGTTATAAAGAAAAAACCTGAAAAGTAGGGCTGTATTTTTTGTAGCCGTAAGTGGAAGTTACATCAAAGGGAGTATACAAAAGGCAAGAGGAGAAAACCATAAAAGAAAGCTATTTCCTCCTGCCTCTCTTATACAAAGATGAAGGAAACAAACTTGAATTTTGTGAAAGTAACCAAATAACATACCCAAACAATATTACCAATAATGAAAATCAAAATCCTTGCCATCTACTACTTACATAAGTTACACAAAAATTCTCAGCACTACCTGTACCTTAAAGCAAATCCCTTGACAGTTGCAATGGCTCTGAGAGTTGTGGCTCCTTGTATCTAAAAACCCTGTCTTCTTCATTATTGGAAGATCCAAGCAACCAATAAAATGACTACGAAATAAAACAGTGAACATAATTTAGCGGTGCAATGCCAACATCAGAGAGGGGTAGAGAATGGTTAGAGAATCCTTCACTCTGACTGCTAGAAAATGCACCCATGATATTTTTGAAGAAGTGTGGAATGTTGTTTTGCTCTTACTTAATATCAGGTTCAAATGGTCTGGAACTGATCCTGAAGTGTAAAGACTCCAAAGCTGGTGGTGGTGTGCTCAGCAGCTCCCTTGCTCCAGTCAACCAAAGAATTTATTTCACTCGGGGGGAAAAAATGGTAAGAAGTGTGGCCAATTACTAATTTAAATGTAATAAAGATACAAGAAGATCATATGAAGGTCACTTATCAAAAGCAGGAAGAAAAACAGAAGTCACCCCCTCCACGCAAACACATACGGAATAACTTGGAACTGCTGAAGAACTCAGTAGAATATAACGCAAGCTAAATTGAATCATGCTAAAACCAGGGACTTTAAACAGGATACAAGGTGAAACAATTTCCATAATATGTTATCCTAGAGAGAAGAAAAATCAGTACCCAAGAGATCTTATCACATATTCAAGAGGGAGGGAAAAAAAAAAAAAAACAAAAACCCTGGCTCACAGAGTAAAATTCAAGATTTTATGCAACTGAAATAAATACTGAAACTAAGGGGGGGGGGACACATGACGACACACCAAAATACAGTGTTGATAGAATCAATATTTCTAAATAGACCCTACAAAAAAAAATCCTTTTTGTCCTTAAGTATTTCACAGATAAATGAGAGCCAAAATAACTACCCCATAAAGCTCCCAATTCTGCTTTACCAAGACTTCAGGTCAGATATAAAAATCTCATAAATTATCAAAACAGATTTCTTTATCCTGGTTGCCAGTTCAAGCCATTCCTTGGATAAACCTGGCAATTCAAAGGACCTCATAACATGCAAGTCCTTGGAGTTTTTATATGTGAAGTAGTTTTTTGTTGTTCTTTTTCCCTTGGTTTTGTTTGGTTGCTTGGGGTTTTGTCCTCCTGTTCTGTGCATAGGGTTCCCTTCACAAAGAGTAAAACCTTGTTAATCAACGTTTGTATTCCCAGCAAACATAAGCAATTAAGTTTCAGGCTTTGGAATGTCACACTCTCTGCTAACCAGATTATTTGGTAGTCTTAAATAAATTAGACAACTTTGGCCTGTTTTACCTTTTCTGTAATATTATTTAGTAGATGTTCAATTAAAACACATCCTGTAGGTGAAAGTGTATAAAAACATTTCCGTAATGGACATTAGTGGTAGTAAGTGTTGCTAATTTGCCCGAAGTACAAAATAGATTACAAAAGTAGCAAAAAGCCCAGCAGTGTAAATGCACAGAACACTGCATTGAATATTAAACAAAGCAGAGCCAGTTTTAATGTTGGTAAGCATAACTATAGTAAAAACTCTCTGGACTAGTAAAGAGTGTTACAGGTTAATGAGGAACATATAAAGAGTGCACAATAATTATCATACCTAACACCTTACCATCTGTGTTTGGATGACTGCAGAATGTAAACACAGTTTATCAGCATTAAGTCTGAAACTAATTACACATGTATTTCTATTAGCATACTGTTAGGATAAATATTTAAAATGTTAGATTTTCCTCAGCTGCGCTCAACTTAGAACTGAAGAATATTAAATTTAAGTGTAAGTCAGTGAGAAAATTTAAATGTTCTAAGCACTAAAACAATTTGAGTACAATCAATTTTCCATTTTCTGAAAGCTGCTAAATCCTCCTCATTCACCCAATTACTACTGTACTTAACCTAATGAAATTTTATTCTGCAGAAACAATACTATTCTTAAACAAATTTTTGAAAAATGTAAGATTAAAAACTTCTAGACAAAGAATAAACTCCTAGAGAAAAGATGCAAATAAAATTACTATCATAATCTTTTGTTTTTTATTTGCAAGTATAAAACTAAAGAGAAACAAAAGCACGGAACATAGCATCTGTCATATCAGAATATAAAAAGATGATCCTGGCACAAAATGAAAAAGCTCTAATTCATTTGCAAATCAAGCCTGCCAGTTCTATTTCAAGCTGGCGGTAACTGTCAAGAGTTAACAAGATAATCACTTTCAATCCTGCCTTCAATGGTACATTACGCTGTTATTCCATTCAATAAGGCCGTTCTTTGGGGCACTAGATGAATGGTTTTCATTTCTAACTCACACAAAAAGTTGCAAAAAAAAAATCCATGGGGCTTAAGAAAGAAATCCCTTTATGGGCATTTATCTGCCGGCACTTGCTTTTAGGCAAAATGAGATATTTGGATACATTGGTGTCCATTCACTTCCTCTATTCCTTCAGGCCCTCAGTCTGTTGATAAAAAAAAAAAAAAAAGAAGAAAAAAGGCACACAAGGAAACCTCAAGTCTGTTTTGGTTTTTTTAAACTATCTATGCACATTAAACAAATTCTGTAATAATGTTTTGTAAATACTTCAAGAATACACAGCTCACTACACACTGAAATGACATTGTATTTGAACAGATCTATCTTTGTCTAAATTCATTATAAACTGTACAAAAAAATAGTAAATGCTCATGAAAATTGTGCTTAGGGAAACAATAACCAGTTCCTCGTTAAATGTTAAATAAAAATAAAGTTACCAATTAAAGGCATTCTACCTATGAAACAAGTTAATCTAGAATTTGTCTGTATTAATTATTAGTAATTTTTTTTTTTAAGATTCTGTGCTATGCATTCTTCCCAAAATGATAAAATCTTATAGAAGTTTATTGAGTTACTCAGTAACTAAAACTTATTTGCTGGCACACAACTTTCTACTAATCTCTGTGAAAGAAAACCTTCAGGCTTCCGCTCATTGCTCAAAATTTGTATTGTAAGACACTACCTGCATGTTAAGGTTGTATTACACAGATATGCATTCTATTATTGCATATTCTACAGTGACAATTTAAATCTTGTATACTAACCTTAGAAACAAATCACTAATTCTGTTTTTTTTTTCTTTCTTTCTTTAAATCCCCATAGATCTCAGTTCACAGAACAAAGCTAATATCTATATTTAATATCTTAACTGAGTTAAGCTTATCCAGCCTGTTACCCACAATCAATGCCAACAAGGCACACTGTCAATACCCATCTATAGATACATTTTAATTTTTTTTTTTTTTTAATAAAAAGTAATAAAACTTTCCTCAAACTCAGGGACCCATCTTGCCAGTCACTTCTTAAGCTATTTGCATACCTTACAAAGAAGATTTTTGATTGTCTTTATAATCCATCACTACAGGTCAGACAACTTTTTCCATACACCCCTCGTGCAAATGCTCCTTTATAGTAAGAGTTTCTTTTATGACAAATCTGAACACCAGAAGTTACCAGCGGACTCACAGGCTTTGGTTTTGTTCTTTGCACTTCACAAGTTTCTTCAGACATTCTAAACAGAGAGATGGTCTTACAATTAAAAAAATACTGTAACAAAAACTATATGCCTGTATTTATGTAGCATTAGAACATAGTCATTTTTGCTGCCCTGCTGTCCCTGCTTCCCGAAAAGAAAGAATATAAAATAAAAATGAATTAAAAGTCAACACACTTTGGAAGGACCTCGAAAGAGCACAAGATGTTGCACTTGGAACACAAATTAACAGAAAGTGAACAGATGGATTTCAAATAGCTGGTCATGGCTTTAGGTAAGACTAATACAGCCCCCAAAAAACAGGAGCCTGCCGTAGAAATTTGGGATGTGTTTCCTTCCTCTCTAGCCAGCAGCAGTACAATGCCAGTACTGCTTAAAAATAAACAATAGATTAATAAAACAAAACAACAACAAAAAAAACCCCACACACTAAACCAAAACCCACCCTCCATTCTGTAAAGCAGACATTCGGAATAAAAAGCAAAGATAAGCAGCAGAGTAATTCTTCAGTAAAGGTAGGTATTTGTTTCTAGCATTCACAACTGATTAATTTCCACAGCTCAGATGAAAGACCAGGATGACCCAACAGTCCTAAGACATACATTTTAAGGCCAAAGACTAAGAAAAGGTAGTTTCACATTCCCATTATTACTGAAGATGTGTGCAGCACTTTGGCAACCATGGTCAAGTTCAGCTGAGACCCACAAAGTGCCACTTTACTGAAATTCCACCGCTTGTGACTGCATTTGATCCAATTTTAGCACACTGAAACCTCGTGCTTTTTTAGGCATCACTGTTGGGAGGTATAAAAAACCCAATTTGTAAATGCTTTTTCACTGTTCCTCTTTGTGTCCCTGCAGTTTGATTTTGTCGCTTTAGTTTAATTTCTCTATGTTCTTTCATCTGGCCTGAATTTGTCTCCCTAAGGAACACTGGGGCACACTCAGAATATACTCTACATGTTTAAAATGTTTAAGTGTCAGACAGGCACAGGTTTTCATTCCTATACAAGGTAAAAAAATTTCCTTCTCCTGAAAAAAGCAGATCTCCTTGATCTCAGAATATTTAGTTTCTATCTCCTCAACTACTTCAGCTGATGCAGCTTGTAGCATTTCTGGTTATGAGAGACTTGAGTTTCAGGCTGTATTTCACAATTAAACAGTTTGTTTCTATTACAACTCAGTGTAGCCCTAAAGAAAGCCTTTGAAAGTCTCTTGGTTTCTGTAAGACAGCCATTCCAAGCAGTCTGAGCGTATGCTGAGAGGTAGGAATAGCTCATAAGATTCTCCAACGTAAGTCTAACATGAGGGAGAAGCCCCTGTTGTTACATGAATTACCTGAACAAACCTCAACAGACACATTAATAATAAACCTGGGGGATTTACCATCACTATGGTACTGCAGCCATTTTCAGTTCAAATAAACATAGCATAACTATTTTTGAATGGTACGATTTGCATCCTCTGCAGTATCTCCTCAGCATTCAAATGCACCTTATCCTACATGACTCCAGAGTTTTGTACATGTTTTTCAATATTTTGAGGTTGTTAAGTTATGGAGAGCATCACAAAGATCCTTTTATTTTAAGCAGAAGACTCACAAATTCTTCTAAAAGGGCGTTTGGTTAAAGCACAGATGAGTTTTGAAATATGAAAGAGGTTTCTTTAAAGTCTGACTTTCTGTAAGGAAGAATGTTGTATCTTCTACTAACAATTTCCATGTTGGGCTGTGTTGCAAGACAAATTTATAAAATTTAAAAAGGTAGAGCTTAAGTTGTTCAAGCTTGATAGGCAATTAGTTCCTTGGCCACAAATTAAGGGAAAGAAATATTATTTCATCAAAATAGAAGAAAATAAAAATTGATTGCAAATCTCAAACATATCTGACCAAAACCAAGCCTAACAGACAGTGACAAAAATAACCTGAAAGTGCTTTAAAATTAATGGAAAGGCTGGAAAAAAACAAACCAAAACAAAAGCAGCTAATTGAAGGTCATGAAGATCTGGAACAGGAGCAGCTCGATAGAGATCTCTAAATCGGTCCCGTTTACAGCAGTTCCCACTTCAGCACCTTTGTTTTTACAGCATTCAGTCCAAAACAATGCTGGTTACCTGTACGCTAACAAATCACCAAAGACTGTAAAAGTGCTTTCAAATACATGTAATAGCGAGGATCAGAACAAGTGTATCTTGATGATAATATTTCAGTATTCAAGAATAAAGACCCTCAGAGTTGTCAAAAAAAAAATCTGTTACACTTGGACCTAGTCACAGTGGATTTGTACCTAATACAGCTACATCGAGACTGTAGAGAACAGGCTAATTTCCTTAAATTATCTGACAAGGCTAATAGTTCTCTTGATTCCAAGAGCAATTAACTCTCCGCTAATTCAACAGCAGCGCTAGACAACTAACACTAATAGGTGTGTATCTTGCTTATTTGTTATTTCTTTCTCCAGTATCTGTAATGGCCTCTGACTATATAATTTACAAGTCTGTTATTATTTGAGAACATTAATCAATGCTAAAATGGTTTTTGGTTTTCTGCTTATTACACATGTACTTCTCAGAGAGAAACTTCAGAAGCAATACATGTATTCAGGACATTGCTACGCCTGTGTTGAAAACCCTGATACTATCTAGAATTTGATGTCCAAAACATTATGGTGAGTTAAGTAAACAAGAAAAGATCTGCAAGCTCCAGTAAATCACAACTTACATTTTTTTGTAGAAAATTTTACATCCTAAAAAACCCCACAAAAACCATCGAGTAATGCTGTCTGAACACTTCATGCTGGTTGAGTTGCATCAAAACCTCCTTAAGGCTTCATATGTTCTTTAATTGTTGTCTACTGTTCTTACCACATCACAACGGTCTTACTCATTTCACTCTCCAAAATGCTTGCTTTCATTAATATGCTTTTAACCTTTTACTACCATGAAAGACTAACCGTCTATTTCACTTGGCATTTATCATTCCCAGCACTTCACAGAGAAAGTCTCCAGTGAAAATGGAGAGCAGTACTGGCTTTGCAAGACAGAGCAAACTGCCGAGAAGTGGCCAGCCAAAGTCTAGACCAGAAATCTTGCTAGGCATTTTTGTATTTTGGCATTCCTTCAATGAAATTAAAATAATTAGTACTGCACACTACTGATTTACCACCAAGTGGACCAGAATTAGAAGAAAAGACAAAAATATAAAACGTGTGTCATTCTACAGCCAAGATTTCCCTCAAAGGCTATTTTTCTAACATGAAGCCAAGAGATTCCTGAAAAAATTAAGTACCATAAACATGTCAGGCTCCATGAAAACTTGGATCTTAAGCAATTTGGAGCTTGAAGATTAAAACCAGCACTTCCTATTGTACCTGCAAATATTAGAGGTAAAGTGAAACATTCTACAAAAACAACTTCTGAACAAATAACCAGCCAGATCCTTCAACAGCAGCAATTTCTAGAGACTTCACAGACCATACAGAAAGACCTGGAAACGTGGATGATCAGGCTGACGACTGAGCAAGCGCTTCTGCTGGAAAGAATTTCTAATCTGAAGGAAAAAAAAAAAAAGCAAATATCCAACAACCACCTCAAGTTACAAACCTAACTAACAAATCGTAGCCACGCATCACAAAGTGAGGGCACTGACAAAGCCTACTTCAAGTTCTCCGCAGCACTGTTCTCTGGTCTTCTCTGGGGAAATAAGTTGGAGCTAGATACTTATTTGTCCATAAAAGTTACCTTAATCCCTATGTTTACCTGTACCTGTTTCAGTTCACCTCAGTTAACATCATTTAGGACAGGAGACATGCTGAACCTACACAGACCTCCCTTGACAGACTTTCTATTGACGCAAGAAAATGAACTCTGCAATGGAAATTATTTTACCTGATCACACACCCCCTCCAGCACTCACCTACCTGGCTCATGAAGGACTTCGTGAACCACTACAGTCTGATGCTCTAAGACAAGCCAAAAGTGGTGCTGGTTTACATTAAAATGCTAATCTTTACAGCAAAGTAAGGCAGACAGTTCAGGGTGGTAGCCTCAACCACCCCAGAGTTAGTCGCCCTTGTGTGTAAATCAAGCTTCTATATTGTTTCAAAGGAAGAGCAGGCACTAGAGCGAGCAACTCCTTTGCTAACAGGAAATTTTGCCTCTCTATGATGTTACCAGAATGAAGGATTCTTCTCTACTTTATTACAATACTGTTCATGTTTGCCTTATTTCACTCACATCTAAGACAGTCTTACTGATCATAAATAGAGCAACATGAATACTTTGCTAACTACTATTAGAAGACCATGGTAGAGAACACTGGAGTATCTGTGCTCTGAAACAGATTAAAGTCAGACTTAAGAAAAAAGAATATAACAAATTCAGAATACAGAATGACTGCGCAGACTGATGGACTGATCTACAGAATAAGCATATTGATATTGCTGAAAAAAAACTCAATCTAGTATATTGGGTCTTTTCCTAGATCTTCAGTTTTGGCTGAAAGTTATAATCGCAATATACAAAATTATTATGTCTTGCAAAGAAGTGCCAGAAACCAGTGTCCCCAGAAACTGGAACTGGAACCGTTCCAAGCAAAACACATTCATGTAATAATGGTCAGGACTGAGTGGCCTTTTACACAATGGCATGACAGGATAAGCCACCTACTTAACTTTCTGTTCAGGCAAGATACTGGAAAGTTACGTGAACATTTGTGCATAATAATGTCATTCAAAACTGGTCAGGATGCTGTTCTAACAACGTAAGCAAACAATATATAACATTTTTACATATATATATATGTATCTATCTCCTTCCTCTGGTCATTGTGGCTTTCAATCAACAAGGTCACCCTGCAAAGTTAGCATTTGGATGGGTAACTGTTACACCAGTACCAACAAGCAGATAATGGAAGAAACTGGAAGAATCACTGAAGAAATCTAAAAATAAAGTTGAAAACCTTGTACCTACATGCAATAGAGGGAAAAATAGTTTAGTTAGCATTCGTATTGTTTTGCCCAGCAGTAGGAAGAAATACAGCATAACCAACACCTAGGGTAAACAAAAATATTCAAACTGCATATAAGATGGGTGAAATCGTTTCAACCATGGAGAAAAATTTGCAAATTCTGTCTGATATCTGGGATTTAAAAAAGAGTGGACTCTTTCTTGTACATCTGTAATGACAGAAGTTGCACAAACCAATTGAAAAACTATCTGTAAAATGTCCACTCTTTGTACATATGACATAGCCTAGCACATATTTCTTGGTGTACCACAAAAGACAAAAAAAAAAAATCATTCTTCTTAAAGGCTTTCCTTTTGCCCATTCTATGTATGGCACTTATGTCATTCATCATGACTACAGTAACGAGGCAGGCTGAAATTAGCACTCGCTAGAGCATCTATACACTTGCAGGATGTCAGCAGACGCGATTGTTGAATGACAAAAAGCCAAGTACTGAGAAATATTTGAGAATACTATAACAGCCCAGCACCAGGTAGATATTTTTTTTTTAAATTAAAATATAGACCCCAAAGTCATAGCCAAGGGAATTCACTCTCTTGTACGTGGAATTGATCTGAATGCAATTACTTTACTCTTTTTAGCTCTATTTGACTTTGAACTAAACATCAATTAGCACACAAACATAATACTGCAAGATCTGTTAACTCCAGTACTGATTTTTCCATAAAAGATCTAACGCAAATTTATTGCCCTTCGTTTAATAGCTTTCAGCAATCACAAATATCACACATGAAAGCTCAACTTCATTTTCTGATGGTCACTTAAACGCTTAATTCTCACAATAAAACTCTCTCAATCTTAGTTTTAAAACCCTTAAATTAGCAAACAAGACACCACATAATATATGCTATAAGCATAGGTCTTCTCTGAAAAGCTGGGACCTTCAAGTGCTTCAGCTGCGATACAAGCCATTGAGCCATGGCCAATATAAGCTAATTTGAATAATCAATATGACAACCTTATTTTTCTAATGCAAACAGGATTGATACAGTAAGGTGTCTCACTGCCACATCACAGTCATGGCCTCTTTTAACCCCTAATTAGATTTAGGTGATTATCCCTGCTCTTCCTTACAAGTGTACAGCCCGGATAAGAGATGACAAAAGCTATCTGCCACTTACTCAGCCTTTGCAGACTGCAGGTTATCCAGGGAGATACAGGGTAAGATCAGCAAACAATTGTTATTCATATCATCTACAGTTTTAAGATAGTCACAGTTTTCCATACATGCTAAGTGAAAATAGCCCAGAGCATTAGGTAAATGCAAAATGCTTAAGAACATCAGGGTTACACAGATGGAAATTCAAGGTGATGCTAGGGAATTATGTTTAATTCAAATTGGTTATCACAAAGAAAACTATCTAGCAATGATTTTCTTTTTCAGACAGGAAACTCTGAGTTTTCAATAGGTTTGTGTTCATTGTTTATTTGTGTGTAACACTGAGTATTTTACATGGCTATTTCTAGAAAAAAAATAATAATCAAACTAGGAAACAGCAATCCCAATAGAATTACATAGCTAAACAAAGTACTAACAGACAGAGAAGATCTATTACAGAAATGTAATCACATTTCATTTACAAGAACTCTTATCTCAAGCACTTAAACATAAAATTTAAACAGTTTTCCATTTTATTGTACTCAGTATTTGAGCTAATAAGATATAAAAGTATAATCATGTTAGCAACATTTCTATTGCATTACATAAACACAGTACTAAAGGCAGACCAGGAAAAAGAAAGCATGATGTTGCATATAAAACTAAACACTTTCTTTCTCCTGGCAGAAATAAGTATCACTGGTATCATGTGTGAAAACTGCCACGCTAAAATTAGATCATATGTTCACAAAATGTCTATTCCCATACTGACAAAAAAAAGTATTTCCATACATATTATCCATCTGTGAATATGTTTAGCATGCTTTTGTAACCCAAAAAGAAGTATTTCCCTATAGTATGCTTTTATTAGCAGGCTATGTGATCACAGAACTGGAAGGATCATTTATCCAAGTCAGGTGCAATCCACTCATGATTGGAGTAAAATTTTCAGAATTGTTTAAAAGACATTTGGGTAGCACTGAAAATCACTGAAAGGTAATATATTTTTAAAAATATTGTATATACTGTGATCAAACACTCCTTACCAGCCATACTCTATATTCAAGACAAAGTAGACTACAGTGCAATCTCTGCATTGCTTCTTTGGGCTTTATTTCCCATCGAAGAATCACTGCTACTCTTCCCAGTTTTCTGCTCCTTCCACGTGAGTCAGAAGCAGCAGGGCACTGTCTTCTCCTCAGTCACCCCACCGAGAAGCTACCCTGATGTCAAAGAAACTGAACATCATGGGGACCTCTTTTGTGCAGCAAACATGAAACAATATTCATCCTAGATTTTCATCCATGCACTAAGGCTTTTTACTTGTTACTATTATTTAACAACTCTTTTTTCCTCATAAAGGTTCAAGATATGGTCACCTTGAAACTGTACTACTTAACAGTCTGAGCAGCCATGCAGAAACTAGGGGTATGTGCTTCCTCATAGTGCTTCTGACACATGACCCTACCTACAGTCCATGACATTTCTCTTTCTCTGTCTAAAAAAAAAAGATTAACAATTTCTTTATGGGATTTTGTGCAATGTACTATACATTTGAGTGGCCTTTTGAAAATGCAAAATTATATCTGACTGTTACTACCTCTTTAAAAACAAAGACTACAAAGCTCTATGTGCTTGCCTAAAAATAACCAACCAAATAAATATATAAACGGGGGGGAGCAATAATGAAAGACAATGATTAGTTTTCTACTCAGGTTATTTGAACATGTGAGAAAATCTGTTTATGGAGAATCTTAACTTAATTACATAAAATTCTCATTAAATTGCAGAAAAATTACATATTGCGTTCTCTATAAATGTTTTCCATGGGTTGGATAAAAACAGGTGATAAAAATGTTTTGATACTGAGAAAACAGTCAGCATGAAAAATTGCTCCTGCCCTTTTTTAGTTGTTTTTGAAGTTTCTCATTGGACTGCTTTGTCTTCTCAAAAAAAAAAAACTATAATAATTTGGAATCTTTTCCATTTGCTAACACAATTACCAGTTACACAAGTGTGGTTTTTTTCTGTACTGAAACTTGCAGTACAGAAGAGGAAGAGAAAGCAAGCAAATAACATCCGTGGTAACGGGACTGTTCACAGCAAAAATTCCTTCAGTCTCACAAATATCCCAAAGAGCCTAACGAACCCTCCAGCAAGGAGGGGTGACGTCTGTTGCTCCCTGCAGTCAATGGCATGTCTCCTGCTCACCCAGAGGGGTTTGGGTTTCATCCTATGGGCTCAAGCCTCTCTGCTTCTGGCTGGTTTGCTTCCCCAGGCACCTCGCCACACCTGGCAGTGAACAAATGCCCCAGGCCCCTGTTTTAGGAGGAGTCACATATGCACTGACAACCCATTTGACAAAACATCTCATCGAAAGGTTAGCGGAGGTCAGCAGAAAGCAAAGAATGGGAGCCAGGGCTGCAACACCACAGATCCAAACCATAACTACCCACCACATCTCTCAAGATAAATATCTCGTGACGAATCCATTGTATTTGAAAGTCATCTCCGGCCGTTGTACCATACCTGTTCCAGTATCCCACAACTCCCATGCCAGCTCGGGAGAAGGACCTCTGGCATGAAACTCATCCCCACTAATTCACAGCATCTTCCCTCCTGTGGCGCCCAGACGTCACAACTGCTTCATAAAATTTCATTTAAAATCACTTAAAATTTTGAGTTATAGTGCAAGTTTGATAAGCTTGAGATAAGCAATGCTTTCTGGAGGTAGGCAAAAAGGGGCCACTAGGGATATCGCATATGGTGACAGTGTCAAGGAATGTGGGATTGTCACTTTTAACTTTTTTTTTATATTTTTCAGCTTTCAGACGCTGACCTAATATAACTTCAATATATAACTTCATTAAAAAGATATTATCAGTAGTTAAGGTCTACTTTGGACTGAATAACCTGACCATCTTCAAAAATGTTTGCAAACCCACATGGTGGAGCCTCCATTCAGCAGGGAGCAGTGTAGATAGATTACTCGATTTTAATTCTTAGTTGGAGTGCTTAAGTCTTAGGATCAGATTAGTGACAATTTACATTAAAGTTATCAAAACCTAGGAAAGTTTGTCAGAGGAAAATTTCTTAAAATGAAGGTGAGAAGTACAACCTAAAAAGAAGGCATTTTCATTATTCAGAATATATTACTAAGACAGTGCGGAGTATAATTTTCAAAAATAATAACCACAAGTATATAAAATCTCAAGCATTTAACATCTAGATCTAAACACCTAACATCAATTCACTGAATTATTATAGCCTGAATGCTTAAAAAAAAGACAAAAGTAGCATATTTATTAAAATAGAAAAAGAAATGTTACTTATGGACACCCAAGAAGATAAGTAGGATGGAGCACAGAATTTCCTGTTACCTGTATTCTTTTCTGCTTTCCTTCCTCTCTGTATCATGCCCACCACTGAAAAGAAATGAAAGCTAAACAGCACTGCAAGTAAAAGCTGCCAAACAGCGAGAGCTTAAATGCAGCAACGAGAGCTAAAATATTTCAGTCCTGCCTTGTACGTAATGGAAAGGGAAAAACAACTGAGAAGAGTTGGTGGGAAGAGAAAAACAGTTTAAAGTTCTTAACAAGCTGCAATATGGAACATTCAACATAGCTCTTCTGTGATTTTTTTTTTTTTTAAATTTGCTTTACTCTGTACTTCATTGAAAATAAGCAAGCAAAACCTCCAATATTTCCAATTAATATCAGTACAGCTATTTCTCAGGAAGAGAGATCTATTTTATAAACGTTAAAGTTAATGGAAATAGCTCTCAACAAGCTCTGGGGCCTAAGGCTTGTTTTGGTTTTTTTTAAACAAATTAATTGGTGGATTTTAATATTTTGTCCTCCTCTATACAAAACACATCCTGACCTTTTAAATAAGATTTACTGTCTTCCACTACGTATAAACCCCTACCTTCTTTTCCATCTTCACGCTCCTGACATACAGAGGACCTGCCATAAATTAACTCCCAGTAGAAACTAATGCTGCAACATTAGCTAAAATTTCATACAGAGATTGTGCCATATGACGTTTTTTAAACACCATTTAACATGGTCAGGAAATAAAGGTTTTTAATTTCACATCAGAATTCCTAAAAAAATAACTAGATAAATTAAACAATTGCACACAGCTGAACCTCTGTGACTGACAGCTGAGTAGGTCTGTGTCTCTATTACAGTACAAAACCAAGATTCTTGTTGTGAAGAACAACATCCAGGTTCTTTTACAGACAAGTGCTCAGATTCTTCCTGAGCTGTGTTGTCATCAGTGGATGATCCATAGTATAAATATTGTTAGTGGCTGACAACTACTTACTGCCAAAATTTGATAATTTAAAAAATTAAAAAAAAAAAAAAAACAAAAAACAGGCCCCCTCTTTTTCTGTACTAGCTCAGCTCTCACTTTCCCCTCCCTGACTGCCTCAGTATGTCTGCAAGCATGCACAAACCCTGGTTTACTCCAGCCCCAGCCCCTCGGTACCCGCCCCATGGATTCACAGAGCCTCCCAAGGCACCAGCCACCTTCACACTCCTCTCTGTGGGCTCAAAGTAAATTACCCTCTTCTTACATGGCTACTGAAAGAGGAGAGCGTTTTTGTGCATGTACAAGGAGGAGAAAAGGAGAAAATAAAAAGGAAAAAGGGAGATGGCAGAGACAGACATATGAAACCTTCTCACTCCTCCTGCCCCCGCAGAGATATAGGAAGCATTCCCTATCACACGGTGCTAAACGCTTTCCTATAAATCCATTGTGTGTATTTCTTTAATATTTTTCAAAGCACCGAGCAATGCCCACCTGACAAGAATCAATGGGAAAAAAACCTTTTCCCTCTTTGACACAACATGATCCCATTAAGCAGCCTCAAAAGATTCTGATCTGAGCAGAAAAGTCAGACCCTTCCTGATCAATTCCTTAATCCATTTTGAGAGAACTGACTGATCTTGCTTTTTCGATTTCAGTCCAGGAAAAAATCATTCCCAACGTAATTCACCATTAAATGGGCCTTGTCTTACAAGAACTTCAGCTGCTGGAAGCAGATGAGGAGCAAGTCAGAATCCAGGAGAATCACCAGCGCATCTAACACGCTTCCTCTGGGTCTTTCCATTTCTACCCTGAAAAAGTCACTCAAAGCATTTGCCAGTCTTGTCCTTCATGGATCTTTGAAGATGTTGCTTTTAACACCATAAATCATGTAAAAATTGATGCCTGAAGTGGAAACGATTCCCAGACTTTTCCTCCAGAAAAACTTCAATTCATTAGGTTACCACTGGGGTTGCCATAATCTATAAAAAAAAGGGAATAAAACCAACATGATGCTGAAGTAATGTTGCCACAATAAAATGTGGTGCAGGCTGGAGATACTACACTCTACATGTTGGCAGATTCTGCTACAGAACTGAAGATGTTTTATTCCAAAATTGGATAAGATGCTGTGAACAGAGATGAGAAATGAAGAGCATGTGCACCTGCTATATTCTGAACTCTCTTATGGAAATCAGACTCAAAAATCCAGCACATATGCTCAAAAATTGAAGACTTGGGTTGGGCAGTCTTCTCCATGGGAAGATCTGAGAACCTTCCCACTTCAATGGAAAATTCTTCTAATGACATGATGTTAATGTAGAAAAACATGCTCCACTTGCTTCCTTAGCAGTGCCCAACTAAACCTATGCAATGAAGATTACTCCACTAGCCCTGGATCCTGAGAGAAGGACACCCACCAAGGACAGGTTGCTGTTGGCAGCAGCTGGAATATATGCAAGCAGAAATTTAGCTCATGACACTTTCATGTTCCCAGTCTTAATTGCAAGTGATCAGAACCACCTGATGTTTTAGGCCTCTTGCCTCCTCAAGTAGCTGCTTCTTAATGCCATCTCCTACAGCAGCAGACAAATGACAGTGAATGAAATAGAAGTATCCAAATGTTTGAGTACTCCAGTTTTGTTTGCAAGATAGGAGAAACAATAATGCAAAGGATTAGCATTTAAAAAAAAATAGGTTTGAACTGATTAAAACATAAATTTGTAACTTTGAGGTCTCTTCAGTACTACAGACTTAACATTTAATGGACCACAAGCTCTGCCTTGAACTAAAAAACACTCTGTAGAATTACAGCATTCATTTATTTACAGATTCACTTGTATTTTTAGTTTTTCCTCTATTTCATTTAGTAACGATGGCTAAAACTTCTACAGTGACAAAAAGACCAAACAGATCTCCAAATGCAACTTTTGTCTATACACCCAGCGTGGGGACACAAGAGGAGAAAGGACAGGGGAGGGAAGGGACTACTACTACTCCTGAGTAAGAGCATCCTGCCCAGCACAGAACCAGGAGATGCCAAGGATGAAACCAGAGCCTGGAAGTAAATTTAAAATTCCAGTTTTCTAAACATACATAACAGACCTGTGGAATCATGCGTCAAAATCTACAATAGATCTGCCTTCTGCCTTTTAAAGAAACATGCAAATAGTTTCTTTTCATACATTTCATTGAAGAATTTCTTTACCAAAACCTGTTACTACGTTAATGTTCTCAATTTGTTTTTTTCTTCATTCAACAATTTAGATTGCTTCACTTAAGTTTTTCATATTCATTTATAATTCCAAATAACAACAAAAAGGCCCAAGATTAGATTGGTATTAGAAATACTTCCTTTAAAACAAAGATGTTCCTCCTTGCCTTCCTAATCAAAAGAAATAGGTATTTTATAATGTCCATAGCAGGTAAGTTCAATTCCAGCAAAAACATTCTTTATCCAAAAAAAACAAGGTGAAACAGAGAGAGTTTAATATTTTAATGTGAAATTGAATTTTACTTTACAATAGCATGCATTTTGGATGGGTTTTTTACTTGCATCTTCTTTGCTTGCTCAGAGGAGGCACTGTTTGTTGTGTCTGTTTTGGTTTTTACCTAAACGATTGCTAGGGACTCCTCTGCTTTAGTTCCATGATAGCAAGACATTGGGTACATGGTTAGGTGATTACTGTATCTCTGCAGTTCAGTGTCTGCAGGGTGTCTGAATGCCACTCTAACTACTTAAACCCAATAAAGAGATTACAGCTCACACTAACTGGATTTTCACAGCTCCGTATCATTCAGTTTGGATTCCTCATGCACAGATTAAGAGAGGCCATTAAAACAATAGTCAGCTGCTCTCAAAGTGGAAGGTGTCTTGGTAAAAAAAAAGAACTACATGTTTTTATTCAGAGTGTGTGCGTGCATGTGCATTTGTACATGTGTGGAAATGAAACACTTTCTGAAAAGAACACTGTATTTAAGGAATTATTCAATTTCAAAACCCAAGATAATGCAAATTATATAGTTACAAAAGGACAATCATGGTGGTTGGCAGTTTTAAGGACCGGATAGTTTTGAAAATTTTACACAGCTTAAAAGAATGTGTGTCTTTGAAGATACTGCCTTCAAATGCGTTCCAAAACCTATTTCTGTAAATATGGAGAAATATAATTCCCTCAACATAGTACAAGAATTTAGCAGGGAAGCTAATTTAACAAGCATCTCTAACTGACAGTCTGAACTACAAAACTTGAACACAAAATTTATATTTTTGTACTTAGTACAAAAAGTACTTAGTGAATGAAAATGAAACTGTTCCTCTGTGGGTAAGAACTATTTACTTTCTAGATTCAGTGGTTCTCTGACATCTTCTGTACAGTTGTGCTCCACAGCTTATGCACGTGTACTATCCACACTGTTTTTTTTACAGCCGTCTGGTAATGAAAGGAAAAGAAATCATACCATATGCTGCTGTCGCAATGTCACAGCCCATTAAATAAATGGCCATCCTTCTTAGTCTTAAAAGGGGATTTTTAGCAAACAAAAAGAAAAACAAGGCCAACACAGCTCAGACGACAATAGCAACAAATCTAGGTCAAAGACAAGTGACCCTAGAGCTACTCTGGGCATATGGACGTCTCTGTCCTTTTCAGGGGGAAACTCTTACTCTACTTCCCATTAGCTTTTGGCTGACTTTGTAGAGGAAATTGTCCTCATTTGGCCTTTCAGCAGCTTCCTTCTAGTTTCCAACACCTGAACATTTTTTGTCAGCAAAGCTAATCAACTCATTTTTCTAGCATCCTTAAAATGCTCATATGTACCATCGGCACCCTGTGTCCTGGATACTCTCATGAATCTTTCTCTTCAGCATCTGGATGGGAAGTAGTCCAAACTACTCAATACCTTTTCCATTGGAAAATAAGAATTCTGAAAGGGCAAGTTATGAAATCTGTCTGCATACAACAGATCTCAAAGGACCACCATGAGTACAAGGTGACTTCTTCAGTTACCTATATATTTGGATCCTGCCTGCAGTAATATGAGGCATTTATAATCAGCAGGTACCACGCTTTAAGCATTTTGCTATACGTAATAACTGCAAAACCACTCTAGTGCATGATCTTCATGATAGCAACATTTAATCAGTTGTAAACCTATGAATGAGGACTAAGTGTGTGCTACCTATACATTTCTAGATGAGAATTCTATTAAGAGAACTTGTGAGGCAGCATGAGGACCCCTGTCCCTGAAAATCTCCAGTATGGGTATGAGAATGAATAGGCTTCCTGACAAATCCATCATCTACTTCCATAGTTTCTGGACAAAAACTGCTCTCCCATTTTGTTCTGCTCTCAGGTGTGCAAGCAGATCTCAGCCAATGTAAACACCAGGTTTTCTTTGTGTCTATGAAGTTTAGCATCACTTTGGAATGCACGGGTTCTGAGAAATAAACGTTAGTAAACACGTCCGCTTCGTGAAAGGCTGAGAAAAGCCATAACATGGTATTGCTGTCCAAACATCATCTTGTAGCAAACAAAAATGCCCCTTCTGCCTATAGAGTGAGCAAGACAATCATCATTCAACTACTGAAGGAATAAACTTTAAAAATACAAAGACAAAATTGTAATGACCAGAGATAGAACACAGACACTTTTGTATTAAAAAAAAATAATCTAGCAATCATTTGATGGACAACTTTCCCAAAATGCTATATCATAACTCATACCACCTGAGTGTTTAGACAATTTCTTCTACATTCTTCACTCACATGCAAGGTCTCACTGTCTTTTGCCACAGAGTCCTCAATGAGAGAACTGTTGCGATGCATTGCTACAAGATCAACCACTACTACAATATTCATCCATATGATTTCACTTCTGCATTTAAGAGATTAAAAAGCACCAGGACATATGTCTGGAAGATCTGTCCCCATTTGCTTTTCCCCTTGAGATTCTCACTACAGAAGTCCAAACAAAATATGGAAGTTTAACCATTTTTATAAAAATTTCTTAAGAATACTGATCTTTGCTCTACAACAAGCGCTAAAAGCAGCACAGGTCACATCTGTTTTTATCATTGCAGCTGTCAAATATGGTGATAAAAATTGTGTCAACATGGTGAAGGCATATGAAATTATCCTTTAGGGCAGTATGTATATCTAAGATTTGAGGAAGAAGTAATATAAAGACAACAAAATTTGAATTATTCCTTTTCAATGAGATGCCTCAGACTACAATTCTTTCTGGAAGAAAAGTATCAAAAGTGTAATTTTTTTTACCTTACACTACAGTGGTGATCAGTTAAGACCTGCACCTCATGAGGTAGCATAATATAGGAGGAGTTCTTCCACACAGGATTGGAAAACATGGGGAGGGGTAAGGCAGGGATCTGAAATAATGGTACTCTTTCCTCACAATTTCCAAAACTTATTTAACTTTTATTATAGAATTCTGGCTAAGGAAAAAAAAATGCCAAAGTAATTTGTTTTTGTTTTTTATGAAGAAATTTAAATATTTTCCATATAGTCAATTCTCCAGTTCAAAATAACAAAATAATCAACTGCAGAAGGTTTCCTACCATAAGTTATGTTGTACTTCACATTTCTACATTTTGAGTCTTTCCGGAATTAGCAGAGATGAATGTTTTAAAACAGAATAGTGTGAATCCCGTATGCAGGCCAGCTGGATTTTATTAGGGTTTGATCATACTAGAATTTTACTGTGCTTCCATTTTAATTATGTTTTCAGTTTTTCTCTTCATGAATGTTTATGATATAAAACAACACAAATAGGAACTAGTGATTGTTCTTACTGGCATACTCTGTGGGGAAGCACCATAGCACATCAGTCTCTTGTACTATTTGCTGATGCTTAGCTATGGAAAGGGTCAAGTATCTACTGAGACACTTCCTGGTGAGAAAAATAACACAACGTTATTAATCCCTTGAAATTCAGAGGTTATAAACACTAGAAGTTATTCTTACTAATTACAATAGTTGGTAATTATTTCATAGAATCATAGAATCGTTAAGATTGGAAGAGACCTGTAAGATCATCGAGTCCAACCATCAACCCAACACCACCATGCCCACTAAACCATGTCCCTAAGCGCCTCATCTACACGTCTTTTAAATGCTTCCAGGGATGGTGACTCAAACACTTCCCTGGGCAGCCTGTTCCAATGTTTAACCACTCTTTCAGTAAAGACATTTTTCCTCACGTCCAATCTAAACCTCCCCTGGCACAACTTGAGGCCATTTCCTCTCGTCCTATCGCTTGTTACTTGGGAGAAGAGACCAACACCCACCTCGCTACAACCTCCTTTCAGGTAGTTGTAGAGAGCGATGAGGTCTCCCCTCAGCCTCCTCTTCTCCAGGCTAAACAACCCCAGCTCCCTCAGCCGCTCCTCATAAGACTTGTTCTCCAGACCCCTCACCAGCCTCGTTGCCCTTCTCTGGACACGCTCTAACACCTCAACGTTCTTCTTGTAGTGAGGGGCACGTTATTTAATTAATAACACAAAAAAAGATGTTTCAGGAAAAGGTGAGCTACCATGTAGTCACGTTTACTCAGCTTTTTTCTTCCATGCATTGCTCCCTTTTAAACACTCTGATAAAAAAAGATTATATTTTTTCCTTATATATAGTATTACATTACAACTCTTCTGCCTACAGCTTATTTTAAGGCAATTGTCATATAAGTTGTGGTAAGACATCCCTGCTTCCCATTGAGAATCTAGAGTGCTGGCAGACTGCATAGTCGCTTGCTAACACAAGCAAAGGGCAGAATGATCATAAGTGGCAGAAATTGAGGAATGTGAATGAGGGTTAAAGTGAGCAGCACTCATCTGCTTCTTTTCCAATGTTGGGTAAAAGGAGACTAGATTTCAAGAAAAAACTACCAATAAACTGGTCAACCAAATCGAACATTTCAAGGGTGAAAACTAGTTAACTGATAGAAACTGAAGGTAGTTAGTTTCCATCCAAGGAACTTTCATATCAAAACGTTGAGGACCACACTTGCTTGAGCACCCCCAGCTGCTCCGCCATGCTACAGGAGATACAGCTGACACAGGTCTGCTCTTCTTTAGCATTGGTTTTACAGAAGGCAGCAGAAATACTCTTAAAAACTCAATCAGTGTGTGCTCCCCAACTAGTTTAAGCAAACCCTTGTAACCAGAATAATAGTAAGTCAGGCACAAACATTGCTGGAGGGAAAAAAAAAAGACAGCAAGAGATAGAAAGAAAGGTAAAAGCAGTAAAAATAAATAAATAAATAAAGGGGGCATTTTGTTTTGATTTCGTTTCTGGATAAATAACTCTCTTGCCATGATAATACATCTTAAAGATCCTCAAAAGCCCACTCCATAGGAAGTGAAAGCAATTGGCTGGCAGTGAAAGATACTCCAAGTCAGATAATAAGCTTCTAAAATTTTATGAGAAGTTGAACCCCTTTATCTGCTATTCTTCAAGAAGCTACCAAAATAAATTACTGTAACTAATAAGTACTATCAGACATCTTAAAACTTTATAACAACCACCTCTCAGCAGTGTGACTGTAGCTGTTATAAAGTCCTCATAATTTAGTCCAGACACTGAAAATAAAAACACTCAGATTAAGGAAAGATTTTTTTTTCCCCCTCTGACAAAAGAACAAAGACAACTCTACTATAAGTACTCAAACTATTTTCCAACACAGGACTGAAGTAGATCAGTTTCAGCATTCAAAATGCATTCTCCAATTTTAAACAGATTTTAAAGAAGTTCTACAATTTTTCTACTAATTACTGTGTTTAATATGGACATATGGCCACAGAGTCTACTATTCTCATTTTCACTAGTGACACTGTTCATTCCCACTGTAGATAAGGGTCTGTCATAATTTTATTATAAGCACCTACTCTAGGATGCTTATAACTCAACAACAAAAATATGATCAAGGTTGAAACATGGCATGCAAGGTTTCAGCCCAGACACAATCCTTCTTTATTATGTTTTGAATCAAAACTTACAAAAGTATGCTATTTTTTCTTTTGAACTCTTAAACTGCAAAATAAACACAACGTGCTTTCGCTATATTACCCTCATAAGCCTCTTTAAAATAAGTTTTAAAGACATTCCAAATAATTAAAAATAACTCATGAATTAGAGACTGAGTAGTGCAAATTAAACAAGCGTTGTATCACCCTGAACATCAATTTATATTTGCACATTTCTGCTACTTGATAAATGTATTTTGTCATGTTAAGATTTTAAAGAAAAGGTCTTAGAGTGACAAAAATCAGTCTAAGTATGACAAAATCCCATTTGTAAGTGAATAGAGTTGATTGAACACAAATACCTTAGACCAACAACTACAGAGATTATGTTTTGGAACCAGCATGTGCATAATTGGATCAGATAAACACTAACATTTTACAGGTTTTGAGAGCCACCTCTTGCCACCATGGACAGTATGGGAAGTGATAAGCTACCCATCCTTCTTATTGTCTAACTGATTAACATAAACATGTTGCACCCAGAGGAATTGTTCCTGACCTGAATTTAAGCCTGATGATTGTTGAGTGTGTGTTAGACCTGATGAAGGTTTCACGTCCTTAAAAGTGTGACCATTTTTTCCCTACTTACACCAGTTAGTCTAAAAGGAGGATATTATTTTTCCCAGCCAACTCTGCTTCTTGTACAACTGCTTCTTGTATAACCTTAAACTGCCATGGCTATAGCAGCACAACTCTTAGATTAAGTAAGAAGATTTATGAAAATTTTGTGCTGAAGAGCTCTGTATCACCAATACTATTCAGGCTGTAGTGTAATGTTAAAAAGCATTTGGAAATCACATTAGCAATGGCCACACGCAGCAGGTGAAACACCTTGCAGACAGTAACTGAGATCCAGTGCTCACAACATACCAGAGGCAGCAACTGCCAATATCACATCTGTATAGAGCAGAGATGAGATGCACTGCCCCAGCCCTGCTTTGAAGGAGAGGCTTGGCACAAGCAGGCAGGAGGAGGTACTGGTTACCTTTATTGAGCGTGTACATCACGGGCTCCTCCTTTCCTGCTGGCCCCAAGACGTTACCCAACGCAGGAGCAAAAGCAGCTTTAGCTTTCCTTAAGCCATGCAGTGTTGCTGGAGCTAGAAGTCAGTGGCCATAGCAGCGCCAATTAGGCCTAAAGTATGCATTAGTTACAAAGAACAGGAGATTTTTCTGTAATATGACATGATTACAAAATTAGGATTACAGGTATTTTCAATAAAAATGCTGATGAACATTCATGCAAAGGGAATTTGTTATGTAGGCACAATAGTGTCTTTTGGAAGTTGAGTATCTTGGCTGTAGAAATTCTGAAAGTGATTAAACAACAACATGAATTAACTTCTTGCTAAATCATAACTGTTTGATGTGTCCTACTAGTAAACTTGTTTAAATGTACTAGTGTAACTCGAAGGATCCAAGACTTTTCCCCTTTCTTCCTAATTAAAGAATGGGGCAAACCCTCTGATTTCAGGCTGGAAAAAGTTTGGTTTACAATAGAAGTGCTTCAAAACAAAAATACATCACTGGAAGAATGAAATATTCCTTAAATATGAATAATCAATCGTGCTTTACTCTAAAGTACTATGTTATCAATTAAATATAGTACCGTATCTATTTTTGTCAAAAGGAAGTGTGGTTTATACTGCAAAGATTACCCTAATAATTCCTAACTTTCTCAGCAAATAGTCTTAAATACAAGAGTTTATGCTGATATGCATGGAGCTATTAAAAAATTTAGGTATTAGTCCCTACTATTAAGTCAGCATTTGATTTACAAATGCTAGCCTATTCCATCGTTATGGGACCATAATAAACCATTGCTAAAACCAAGCAGAATCAAAACGAAAAAATGTTCATGTGATCTGTCAAAGGAAAGTTTCTCAGAATAAACAATTTTAAGATATATTTACTTGCTTATTAAAAGCCAAGTGTTTCACAGTTCTTCAGTGTAACGCACAACCAAAATGTGCTAGAGGTATCTTTCCTTCCAATCAAACATTTACCCTTCGCCACTGGTGAAAGGCAACAAGATCTCTTTACAACGTCTCGTCTTTTTCAATAAATTTTGCATGAAAACATGTTACCCAAGCACAAAGTTGCCTGCTGTCACATTGGAAGTATGATAAATGTTTAATGAAAACAACACCACACAGCTTGGTGTCAGACAACAGCTATCACACAGTCCTGCTTTGATCTGAACAGACACTTAAAAGGAGTTCTGAGCATGCTTTGCACCACAGAACTCTATAACCTATATGCAAATAAGAGAAAATTACCATAAATGACTTCCTACTGCATAGCATGGAAAGAGGTAAGAAAAAAAAACAACCATGACAAGCTCCAGGAGTGTCTGACTGCTGTCAAACTCTGAGAAGCCCAATATTCCCAATTTACTTCCAATGTCTTCTGCCAAGCACTGAAAAGCTCATCAACAGGCATTTATCACCCAAGTACTGACTGCAGAACCTGCTGGGACGCTGCCAGGGCTGAGCACAAAAAATAAAACTGCTTTGGTTAAATGCCACTGAAAAAGGTCCCCTAGACAGAGGGACCTCAGCAAATATTTAAAGACCTAACATATGCAATTAAAAGGAAAAATGAAGACTATATTTGAAAAAATAACTCTTCAGCTCTGTAGTATCTGTCAATTATTTAAGAAGCTGTGAAACAGTTAATGCGCAAATGTATCGATAGCCTTATTAAGTATCAGAAATTAAAATGGTGGTTGGGTTTGATTAATGGCACAACACTTCTTTTTTCATAACAACTGAGAAGCCGCTCTTAATTTATTCCATTAAAGATTGTCAAAAACACTTTAAAAAGTAATCCAAAATTCCGCTACTAAGAAAGCTAGGGTGAAACCCATAAATCTAGTAAAAGTTATTTAAAGCTAACAAGTTTTTAGTAGGTTTTTCCCCCCAGTTCAACAATGAACAACGATCCTTATGAAAAGCATGTCTCAATGCCAGAACTTGCATGTTTTTAACCTAATCAAGACTTTAAACATCAAAATTCAACAGCACACACATACAGGTCAATGAAAACATGTATGCAAGTTGTTTTAAAACAAGTGAATTAAAAAAACCCACAAGATTAATGTAATGCTTTGATTAGCAAAAAAATTACTGGAAAAAATATTGTAGTCGTATAACTACATGTTTAGGTAATTCAGTACTATAAAACACTTCACTTTTGAAGACTTTGACATCTGGAGATTACTAGCATGCGAAAATTGCTGGTCTAAACGTGGGATGCAGGAAAGCTCACTCACTCCATTAGTGACTGAGCTTTCACAGCAGCCTGCAAGCCATGATTTGCAGTCATCAGGTCCACCTTGTGGAATGTGACAGAAGTATGTCGCACAAGGACCACACAGCACACCCCATCCATGGCCAAAAACCCAGCCCCACCCCTCCCTGTGAATGACATGGCCATTTTAACAAAGCCTGGAGGCACTTGATGACAAGTTTCATACGTCACTAATCTAGTCCTCAAGTCATGATTTAACAGAACTATGTACCATTATTTTTAGAAATACTAAAAATATATGTATTTCCCAGATTTTATACCACCTTAGAGGAATACACGTTAGGAACAGTTACTGATGTTGATACCTTTAAAGTATTACAGAAAATATCTCATGTATATAAGACAAAACTGCAGTGCTAATAGGCTTGTCAAATAAGCCACCTTACAACATTTAGAAGAAACACCTCACAATCTATAGTGCATTTTTAAAAGGTCACTAATGTCCAAGACTCGGCATATAGTCTAGCTAATACTATATTAGCAATTCATACACCATACAATAAAGAACAAAGCTTTCAAACTGGACTGCTGTATTAAGCTTTGAAGCCAGAGAAACATGGGAGGGGAAGACGGGTTGCTGTATTTCATTACAAGCAAATAATTGCTGCCTTCCAGTGAGCACAATACATCACTTCTTAAAACAAGTCACAAATGAAGGAAAAAGAAGGAAACAAAATGTGTGTCAGGTGCTGGAAGTCTAAAAGACAGTGATAAGGAAGTATCCCACAGGTGCCATGGGTGTATAAAATAAAAATTACATTCTGGGACTGGCTGGAAGCCTGCTTTAGTCTTATCTAATGGGACACCAGAATAAAAAAAACATACTTATACATCATACTTCCACGTCAGAAAAAGCATGCTAAGATTGTTTCATCTTAGGGAGGCAATGCTATATGAGCCTAAGGCACCTGGAGACCTCACTAGCACGGATCAGAAGGAACTGATGCTTGGACCTCTTCCAACCACAGTCTTGATGTAGAGCTCAAGTAATACTTGTGCTGTTGTAACAGCGGAAAGCTGTTTTGCTTACCTGTAACTTATCTTTTCTAAATATAGTACTTTCAATAAGTTAGCATTTGATCAATAATCCAGACTGTATCTAGCACCTTGTTTTCCTATTTTGCTGGGACAGAATCTTTTTCAATAGGAAGAAAGGATTCTGTAATAAAAACCCCACTGTCATTAGTACAAATCTTATTTTTAAGCATGTTTCTCTCCAGAAATTAGTGCAATTCAGCTTTACCAAACAACCAACAAGATTTTTTTTTATATATTTTTTTTTTAATCAGATTGATAGGACAAAGTATATCATTATACTTCCAGGAGAACTATCACTAATTTTCCCGTACTCAATCAAAACCACACAGCAAGGGCCTACTGTGATAACTGCAACTCTGTTGTGGTTTAACCCCAGCTGGCAACTAAGCACCACACAGCCGCTCGCTCACTACTCCATGGTGGGATGGGGGAGAAAATTGGAAGGGTAAAAGTGAGAAAACTCGTGGGTTGAGATAAAGACAGTTTAATAGGTAAAGCAAAAGCCGCGCACACAAGCAAAGCAAAACAAGGAATCCATTCACTACTTCCCAGAGGCAGGCAGGTGTTCAGCCATCCCCAGGAAAGCAGGGCTCCATCACGCGTAACGGTTACTTGGGAAGACAAACGCCATCACTCCAAATGTCCCCCCCTTTCCTCCTTCTTCCCCCAGCTTTATATGCTGAGCACTATCTCATACGGTGTGGAATAGCCCTGTGGTCAGTTGGGGTCAGCTGTCCCAGCTGTGTCCCCTCCCAGCTTCTTGTGCACCCCCAGCCTACTCGCTGGTGGGGTGGGGTGAGAAGCAGAAAAGGCCTTGACTCTGTGTAAGCACTGCTCAGCAGTAACGAAAACATCCCTGCGTTATCAACACTGCTTTCAGCACAAATCCAAAACATTAGCCCCATACTAGCTTCTATGAAGAAAATTAACTCTATCCCAGCCAAAACCAGCACTTACCCTTCTTGGTAAGTCACTGGAAATTAAACCCAACCTGTCCCATTCCTTTGATGCAAAGACAAGGCTCTTCCCTTTTTATTCGGTGACCTTTTCTGATCAATGCTATCCCTTTTTTTGTTTTAGCCCAGAGCGCATACTCTCGCATAAGATTCATTTTTGCAAGGGAAGAAAATGAAACCAAGAGAAGAAAAGCAGAAAATGGGACAGCCAAATGTAGGACCTGATAAACTACTCTGGCGGAACAACGAACACTAAAGTTTTCCTTTTTTCAAATAAACAAAAATTTAATAAAAGAAAATCACTAGGCTAAAACTTATTGGTAAGAACTAGACACCAGATGTTGACTACGCATTATGAAGTTTTGCAGAGTTAACGGAAAATGATAATGCATCACAAAATGTATATTGGTCCTTATTTTATCAGTTCCATTTTATAACACTTCATAATATATCAGTGGATATAGTGTGTTCTGTAAAAGTTACAAAGGTGTGGTAACACCTTGATACAGCACTTGTCAGTTAAACTTTCATGAGAACAGGAAAGCCAACCATGTGTGTGCTAATTACAAAGTATGAGCACTGGCAGAGTTTTAGTATAGTAACAGTCCAAAGCAATAATGCGCACAACATCACTACTGCAGTCATGGGTCATAACTAGAGGACAATATTGTTACTACAAACAGAGAAATATGATTTGAAACTTGGCCTGGGAGACTGGATGAATAGAAAAGGCTGCAAGGCCAAGCAAGTGCTTTTACTTTGGAAATGCTGGCAACATTTATTCAGAAAAAGCCATACCATGTATCGATTTCTTTTTATATCCTTCCAGGCAATAAAGCTCTTTCTCCCATGCACTGCAACAGAAATACAAAACAAAAAAAAAGGAGGAATGCAGTTCGAACAACTGCTATGACATTAGGAGACCAAAGCAGCAAAAGCAAACTGGTTAGTTCAGATCACTTGCAAAATGGAAGGAAAATAAGTAGCACTGCAGTAGCTGAATACAAACTAGTTAAGAATGTTTCTTGTACCTGCTTGTCATCAGCTTTTTTTTGCAGAGAGTTTTCATTGGAAATGAAATAATCCTGATAATCTGAAAGATGGATCATTTTTTTGTTTATGAATATTTAGGGTGTGCTGCTGGGACGCTTTCTGAGTTTGCGTTGCCTTACCTTTTAAGTGAGTATAAAACTATTTCAAAGCTTGACAGACTGCTCTCAATGCCAGGTTTTTTCACCAAGTACTGTCAGATGCTGTAAATGAGCTTCCCAGCCCAAATTCAAAGCAGCTGTTACCACAATCTCCCTCCATAATGGCTGGACAAATAGTATATCCCTTAAAACATTTCAGATTGTAAGAACAGAAGAGTTCAGCTGTTTTGCTATGATTATAATACAGCCTGTCTCCACGAAACAGCTGACACTTCTCCAACATTCAGGAAGTTCTGTGCTCAACCTTAAAGCACCTTCACTGAAACAGAGAATGCCAAAGGATGACAACTGGATTACTATGGCAGAATTTTTTACTCTTGAAATCTCTCTTGAGATGTTTACTGTGAAGACAATATCTACTTTGAAAGAACCTAAAGTTGCCCTGATTTAAAAACCAAACACAAGCCTCTCCCCCTCACATCTACAAACATACACAAGCCAAGCGCAGAAAAGAAAGTTATCATTAGAGTTTATATGAGCTGCAAACAAAAAAAACATTTGCTCCTTCATTAGTGCAAAAATTGCATTTTGATTCTCCACTTTAGAGGAACAGTCAAGTCCCAAATCTATGACTACTTATATCGGATAAACCTGCAGTGCTGACAAACTGAAATATCTTCTTTTATGCAAAGTTAAACTATAAAGTCAACCAGCACCTAATAATTTGTATTCCGTCTTCTCACAATCTGGCTTTAGGATGATCTTCATTATAGCTTTACAGTAGCTATTTTCAATAAATACATTCCAAACATACATGAATTTAAACTGAAAACTAGATCTGGCACTTGATGTGTCTTGGAGTACCTGTAAGGATCTATTCCAAATAGAGGTCAGAGGACTATTTTTTCCTCTACAGATCCCCCGCTGTTGGAGTTTCTAGAAAGGCTCTGTAGAATAATGTTACTTTCGGTGCTGATCCTAGACACTAGATCTAGAAATGCATTAACTTGGAGAGTCGTCTACAACAGACTCCTCTCAGTATTTCACATCCGAGTGTACACCTGACAGTCATTTTTTGCGTCCATTTAGACTTTCTTCCTCATACTTCAGAGAAAAAAAAATGTGAACAAGTTGAAAAACCAGCACCATCACTGTGTTAGTTACAGGAGAATATGGCAGGAAGAAAAATAAAGTACTTGTTTTTTTCCTGTCCAAACTGGATCCAACTTAAAACAAGAAAAAAACCACACGTTTTGAGGACACATCACCTATCTCTGTTTACTGTCTCTCCGATGAAGACAGCTGATGGAGCAAACCATTTTAGTGCTTCCTGGTCTACTCCAGCATTAAGTCAATTGGGTGAGCTGTGACATTCCAGCCAAGGCAGTGAACTGTTGTGCTGCAGCGGACCAGCATCAGTCACAGAATCTGCTAAGACACTCGGCTGTGGAGGCAAGCTATAATAAGAGTTATAATTCTAACCATACCCACAAAAGGACATCTGACACCACTACAAGACAAAAATCCTAAATTATAACATACACCCTCAAAAAATATCAGCAAAACCAACTTACTACCTTCTGCTGACCACAGCCAACTACAAAAGACCTTATAGTTACTGGAAAACAAAAAATTCTATCTTGGTGCTTTCCTCAGAAACGAGCATCAAGACAGAACAAATGAACGATCGACTCTCCCTGCTGCTGCAGGAAACAAAGAAAAAAATGCCAGAAGCCAATAGACTTACACAGGCAAAAGGTTCTCTCAGTTTGTGTTGTACCATCCTCCTTCCTATACATCTATAAACTAAGGACAGCTGAGCTTCCTTGGCCAAGGAGATCTTCTCTTTCCCATACTTTTCACCCCAAAAAGGAAAATAAATACATAAATAAATGGTACAGAGGAAGAAAGATGAGAGCTTGGGAGGCTTGAGGAAGCCTCATACACAAACACAACTGTAAAACAGTTGTGTGTGCTGCAGGAAAATGAGGCCAAGAGAAACTAACCCTCTCCGCTCCTACACACAAGCATTTAAGGAAAACTGCAGGTTCCTAATTCACTCTCACTGGGGTCTATAACAGAATATTCTGTAGACAAATAATTGTGCAGTAATTGCAAATAGCAATTGCATCAGAGGTCTGTCTTCTCTGTGTATTCAAATATGTTGCTTTGCAAAGCCTTTAACAAACAATAATGTGATGCTGATACAGTCTTAAACTTCAGAATAACAAATAACTGTAAAGGGGAAAAGCTTCTCAGATCCATATTCTCTGTACAGATATACTTTGATCACTATTTGATTAAACTGAAAAACATGTTGTCCCCCCTCAGAAAAGTTTACGAAGCACAGATTATATCAACATCATCCTAGGTACATTTCATTTTGTAGTCTAATAATGCTCCAAGTAAGAAATCCCTGTATAAAGCCTACCAGTCAGTACCTGAACTCAGAGGAAAATGGACTGATGTCATAAAATGTTTCTATTATCAGTTTGTACTCTTTGTCCTAACTACCTTGGAAATGACCCAAACAGGGCATTTTGTTTTCAAATTTAGCATAAGCAATTTTGTAAGTTATCAAAATATAAAGATAAATTGCTTGCTTCCAAAAAAATTCTGTGCACTTCTGTGTTCTTCCTACAGCTATCTCATATTGATCCTTGTTATAAAAGGACATAAAGTCAGGCAGTATGCTAATAGAGCATTGCTATATACTCCAACATGATTTAAGATGTGCTTCTACACGAAGTCCAGAAAACCTCTCATACACCAAATGTTATGTGCTCAGTATGGATCCTTTCCTTACTTTTCTACTTCAATAAAAAAAAAAAACAAAAAACAATTTTGGCTGGAACATCCAGGCTCCTCCTCAAGTCTTCTAGAAGTACCAAAAGATATTTGAACTTCAGGTAAATGGGTAAAAGGCATCTTGTTTGGGACTTATCAGACATACTGCAAATGTCTCCGGGGTACTGTTTACATTGAATGCTACTAATGGCTGAAAACATCCACAGCAAAAAGAGACAAATATCCCAAGTGGTTTAGTAAAATGAGGAAAGTATCCCTTAAAATGAATGGAAGATGCCACTCTTGAAGTTCCCAGCAGTCTAAGTAATGTACTGCAAGTAAGAAAAACACATGCAAATAGCTAATCCTGACTATTTACATAATCAGTGCTATAACCATGGACAAGTAGGTAATGATATCTGAGAGACTAAATAACTAATATCATCAAGCCATAAAACCAGGGGGGTAATTGTGAGATACCGCCACAAACATGAGTGGAGGATGCTACTCTGGAAATTCCCATTTAGCTGTCCAGTGGGAATCCACCAAAGGGAAATTCATGACATGACACACCAGTGTCTTCCTTTTTGAAACCTATCACATAAACAGGGAAAGATAAACATCACAGTAAAGGCTGCAGGAGATCAAGGTGTATAAAGCAGAGGTAATTAAATAAATTGCCTTTTCTGAAATCTGTAAAAACAAGATCAACAATCCAGGTCATTTCAAGCAGAAATTAGGTTGTCGGTAGGTTTTGAAAGGCAGTCCATCATTCACCCATAGCAAGTGCTTCTGCTGAAACTGTATTTTGAGCCACAAATGAAGCCCAATATGAACTTCCGACAATGTAGGGACGGGGGGGGGAGGGGTGGCAGGAGTTGAACAGTGAAAACCATCTTTTCGTAGGAAATAGTCTTCATACTTTCCAATACTCCTCATTTTTTCCTTAAATTGTAGTTATTACATATTGGAAAACTATTTATATTAATCAATTGAAGAAAGTTATTTAACATATTTGCAAATCAAGGAGAAAAAAAGAACTGTAAATTAAACCATCATTTAGTTTGAAATGTTGTCATGTTCCAGAATTTTAAAATACTGACTCACACTATTCAAAGATTTTAAATAATTTCCACTTAGTTTATATAAAATATCACGTACTATAAAGCAAATTGATTACAAAAAAGTAAAACGACACTAAATTGTTCCCTGTTTTTATTATAGTTATATTGTTTGTCATTTCACTTACCCATGCTTCGTGCCATATATCTCCTTTTCTTTTCCTTTGCCCTTCTCTTTTATTTTTTCTTTCTCTCTGCCTTTACGCCGCTCTCTTTCACGAGACCCGCTATGAGTTCTCCTATGACTGGATCTTTCACTACTTCGACTATAAGAACGTTGACGAGGTCTTGATCGTGATCTACACAAAATCCATAGTATTAAAATTTAGCAGTCATACATTTTTCACTGTCACTGTATGTTAGATTTGTTACATAGTCCAACTATTTTAAATACATTTTCAAATAATTTAGTAATTTAATACTTTTAAAAAAAAACCTGCCAATTTATCAAAAGAAAAGTGAAAAAGAAAGCATTGCTTCTACTCTGAAGGAAGAACACAAAATAAATTAAACCACACTATGTACTATTTGCCCATTAACGAAGTAATCTGGTATTACCAAAGTAATCTTCAGAGCTATTGGAGAAGGAAAGGAAGGAAATTTTTTCTTGAACATTAAACTTAAGAATTTAAAGTTCTGATCAATTTAGCTTGGCAAATAATCAAAGAATTTACAGCTGCTACTAAGTGCTTGTATTTACATATTAAATACATTACTACTACTAATGATTCTATGATTCTATGTTCCAACAAAAATGAGAAGTGATGTGTCCAAACCCCTATCTTTAGCCTGCAGAGCTGACACTTGCACACAGCTTCTTGATACCAAATTCAGATTTGAAACACACTTTGCAGAAAACCTATAAATAGGCCAACCCTACAGGCCCAATAATGCAATAAACTGCATACAGGTGCAAGGGTTTGTGTACATATTTGGTTCTTGGTTACAAGTTCCTACATGGCTGTAGGATATTCTGTTCTCAATCATGTTATCCGTTCCTCTGTAATAAATATATGTTGTTACCGATATACTTGAATGAAAAAAGATCGAGAAGTATTACAATATGACTGTTTCTATATGTACCCAAAAAACCTTTTTATTATTCCTGAATTTCTTTTAGATGATTTTCTAAATTTTAATTTATAATTTATCGTGGATCAATACACCTTTTCTATGGTACATGAGTAACTATAGACAATGAATATTTAGGAAAACAGCAGTTCAAGTTTGCATTAGTTTCTATTACAACGTACGTCTTGATAAAAGTTCTGACGGCACCTCATTGAAAAGTTTCATTAAGTACTGAGAGGGCTGGGGGGAAAGCCATTTTTTAAAACAGTATAAAAAATTTATTTAGCACCTCTTGGAGTGCAAAACTCCAAAGGCCTTTAAAAGCAAAATCACACACAAAAGATCACTCAATTTGAAAGGCAACAACTGTTTAATAAAACTCAACAATAGAATAAGCAAAAGAAAATACTACATCCAGATGAAGCTATAAATTACATTTAGGAAGAATGTTGTTACCGAGTCTGGAATTTGTCCAGCGTACCGGGGTTAACATACCTATTCTTGCCATTGAGCCTTTCAGACTAGCACTAGAGGTCAGGACCTCAGTTTTACGTTTCATTCGGCAGATGGCATCTCTTGCAACACAGTATTCTCCTATTATCGGTCACACTGTTAGCACTGATACAATAGATCAAATTACCACTTAAGTGGCGTATTATGAACTATAGAACATTTTCTGTCTCAAATATTATGTCATCACAAATTAAAAAGCATCCATCGATTCTTTAGTCCTCAGGTAGAGGAAGTTTTGACTGAGAAGAGTATTTTGGATATTAGATCTATTTTTTGGTTGGCACAAAGACACTGTTTTTACAAGCATCATGATGAGGCAAGCACAGATTTACAGACCACTGCCCTACGGACATTCACTGTTCAAAGGTAACCATGATTTCTGAGAACTCTCCAGGTAAGATGCAAAGTCAGAAACAGTAAAAAAAACAAACAAAAGCACCCTGTAGCAACACAAATCACCTTCATTCGATGCAAGGCCTCTCCTTACTTAAGGATGTAGTCCTTCAAACAGAAATTACTGAAGAATCTAAAATATTTACTGCTAGAGAGCTTACTTTCTCAGCTCAAATTTGAACTTGATTTCACATCCACCTTTTGCAGGTGCCAATAACAGCAAATTCAGTTCAGATTAGCTGAATGCTCAAATCCTAGACTTCTGTTTGTTCACACGTCTAAGTAGAACAAATGGCAGGTATAATTTATATACAGAAAAATAGCTTTTAAAAATTAAAAGTAGACTTGTTGCATCAAGTTTGTAATAATGTACTTACAACAGCATTGACAAACTGATAAACGTTTTCTTTACAGAAGCTGTCCCTGTTCTTTCATTTGCAATCTTTTGCACCCATAAAATTCATTAGGCTAGAGTGATCCCTAATCATTGATTATCCTCTGGGTTTTACAATTACAGAAAATAGCTAATACAGCTTGTGTTCCCTGTCCCACTCACGCAGGTGAGGCAGGCAGATGACTATCAACGGGATATTACAGTGAAGATCTTAACAAAAATGTTAAGTTCTACTCCACAGAAGCCATCCCTGCAGGACACATTAGTTCAGTCAATCCTTCAATTATCAGAGCAGTTGATCTGGGCTGCAGATCAGCCCAGAGCACAGATGCAGACAATCCAGAATTGGCTTCATGCAGAGACAACTTCAGTTTGGTCAGACTTGTTAGCTCAGATAACAAGTTACCACACGTAGAAGGGTCTTCAGGGCAGTTCAGGTGTCAAGTCTGTCTGCCTTCGTGGGCTGCAGACCCCCAGCCTAACCCAAACTGACTGCGAAGCCCTGCTTTAGGGGATCTACGGAGGGAACACTGCAGAAAAAAGAGCTGCAAAGTGGATCTAGCTTATTCTGCTGCACCTGAATCAACTTGCAGAGTGTCTCCTACACATTTGTTCTCCAGTAGCTAAGATGTACACAGGGTTTATTTGCTCGGTACAGGACAAAGCAGCCAAGACAGAAGTGCTGAGGGATAGAGACAAGCACACCCTAACACAGGCTCTTGATGTAGCACCAGGTAAACACCAGCCACACTGACCTGTGATGGATCTGCTGACCTCCTCCAAAGATAAGTTTTCCTGGGTTTTCCATCATTGCGCAAAGTTCTTTGCAAATACTTAATTTTTCATTATTTCCCCTTAATGCTGCAGAGTTACAGCCCTCCCAAATAAAACTAACTCTGCCTGCTAAGTTCATTGTATTTATTTATATTGATTACAAACAGTATATATAAAGCACAGATAAAGCAACACAACTGCAGAAATACAGAAAGATGTACTAGCCCCAATCATGAATAGGGGTGAAGTAAATAAGGAAAAATGAGGCAAAGAAAAAAGGAACAGTCTAACATTAAAGCTCCCTTCAATTCCTGAATGCTAGCAAAACTTAGATTATGTTAATCATTTTTAAACTGGGATAACTACCGTGCTTCCAATGTTGTACAGCAATGAATATTTTTGAAAAAGCTTATCTTGTATTAACCTTTTGCCTTCACAATCTAGCCAAAGACATTGTGGAGGAGGACTATTAGAAAAACCACTAGGCAACCACACCACACAGTTGCATTAACAAATTTAAGCTGAATCTCAACTCTTGTTTAAGACTTCTTCTAGTCTGAAAAAAATCTTAGGGACTTCTCACACAAGTAGAGGCATGAAAATTTTAAAATATATTTGCTTAACTAAGTAACAGCTTAGTATATTATGAGTTAAGACGCATTATGTAGTTTTACCACATTTTGATGAAACAAAGGAAGCACAGAGACTAAATACTTTAAGATAACAGACATAAGATGGCAAAAATAACAAACTTGGTGGTATAATTCTCTAGAGCAATTTCAAACTGAACCAGAATTAACAGGAAGCCAGCAATAAACCATATAAGAACAGCTGAGCTTAAGCAGGTAAGACCACAATCTTCTTGATCTCTGCTAGTGTGTGCACTCTTAAGAGAGCTCTCAGTTTCTATGAAGTGCCACAGGAAATGGTGATTAGCTATGATTGAAGCAAAAGCCACAACTATATTGATATACTGAGTGAATGCTGCATCACTTCTAGAATGCATGAAAACCTACCTCTTTACGCCATGAAAATGGACAAGCACTGAAATGTATAGGGACTCTGCAGTGCAAGTCTCACAGGGAAAAGCGGGAACTGCAAAACACTTAGGAAAATAAAAAGGGTTTTGCCTACAAACAGGTTTTCCCTGCATTCAAAAAACAAAATATGAGCTAAGGCTTCTTTCTCCCCAAACTGAAAAGCTTAAGGAAGGGACTGACCAAAAGAAAGTGTGTCTCTTCTTTGCTTATTATCTTTTAAAAAAGGCGTAAGATGTAATCTCAAGGGGGGGAGGGAAGAGTCAAGCATTTTAAACAGGAGAACAAAAATGAGATTATTGATTCAATAAAGTTAAGAAAACTTAAATAAATGAAGCTAAAGAGATTAGATTCATAGCAAGAAGGAAGCGAAAGGTATGCAACACCATATACTGAAAGGCCAAAAATATGTATTCAGAAAGCAAAGAAATTACACAAAAACCATTTTAAAAAATACAAAGAAGGAAAAGCACAGTTTCCCACAAAGTATGCAAAAGGATGTGCTGTGTTTGTATACAGGCAGATGTTACTACTCTTCCTGGCATTTTATTTATTGGTAAGTACTCCCAAAACAAACTGCCACTTAAATTTGCCCTCTTACATACAACTGTTCTAAGACCTCAGTATCTAAAACCTGCCTAATTTCCTCCAGCTCTGAGGGAAGCTCCAATCTCCCTTACCTCCCAGGCTAATTACACCCACCTGTTAATACCATTCAAGACTAATTCAGCAACACCAAACACAAGCTTCAAGGAACCAGGTGACAGGAGGACTACGCTTCATATTGCCTAAGATACATTCAGTATTTAGTAGTGTCATCCCCCAGCAGCACAGGCTGGGTTCATGGGATAGAGCCTCTCAGTAACGGCAGATGAGCAAGGGCTAACCTCAAACCAGAGGGCTGTTATCAGCACCTTCACAGTGCCAGGCTTAAGCACGCTGAAAAGCTGCACTTAATGCCACAGAACTTCATTTTACAGTATGTTACCATTTTAATAAGATAGCTGTCTTTTTTTTTCTTTGCCTATAACCCCCAAATCCTAAAATATTCATTTTAAGAACACTTTATGCAAACTTCCATAAGGCCTATATTAAATCCAAAATATGCAATAGGCTCTTGACAACGGAAGATAATTTCATAAAGTGAAAATTAAAATGTACTAAATTTGCTACTCAGTGTATAACAAGCTGTGGTACATTTCCATTTGTAGCATGAACGAATTCACCTGTACGTTACTATGAATTACTATTAAAATATCCTGCGACACATACAGAACAGGAAATAAAGATAGAACTTTATGAAATGGAGCTACAAGAAGTCATCTGTGCCAAGAATTCATCAGTAAACAAGAACAAAAGTCCACAGATCCAGCAGAGAATAAAGATTTTCTATTTTATTACTGTTGAAAAATAAAAACAATCCCAATTCGTCATATTAAAGCAAGTCCCAAAGTGTTCAAATTATAGAACTACTGGAAGGGGGGAAAAAAGAAAAAAACAAGCTGGAGAGTAGACTGCCAGCATGCACACCCCCTTCCCCCCAAACCAACACACACAAAACACCCACCCACCATGCCAAAGGTTAAGTCATTTAGTCAAGTTCAAAGATCTTCAAAGAGTTCTTAGATCCAGATAAGCCCATATGTTACCAAAATTCTGTGAAAAGCTATTACTTTCCAATCTGCTTTTCATGTCTAAGTTACAGAACACACAGATGCTTGGCATCACTCAGAATCCCTAAATTCTCACACCAGATAATCAAGGCTCGCCAATAACTTTCCTATCTAAAATCCTAAGAAACGTCTTTATTCCATCAACACTTAGTCCACTTGTAAAAATTGAAAGTATCCATAAAAGCCCATTCAGTTACTGCACAATAAGTGTTAATTTGCTAATTTCTTCACAGGTAATCAATTAAAATGTAAAATATTGGATAAAATTAGTTGCACTAAATTTAACAGCTGCTCCATAAGCATAATTAGTTTCACAAGGGCCATATGTATTCTGAACAGAGACAGAGTTGAAACAAATAAGCAGATTTTAAAACAAGTTTGAGGAAATCTGCATTTAATTAGCAGGTGGGCACTACAACTGCATAATGTTTTTATACATTTATATTTATGAAGTGACAGAAGATCTAAAGGCTTTTTAAAATGGCGTTTATTGTTTGAATGGGAACTGTTTTGCTGCATGCTAAAGTGATTTAAATCCTTATAGCTCTGCTTTGAAAAAATCATAAATGGTGAAAGAAAACATGTGGAAAACTGTAAAACTAGAAAGAATTTGCGACAAAAAGCAGATACACATACCATAACCAAAAGGAAACTACACTTAATTAAATGTACACTACATCTGGAATATCAGCCTAATAAAACGTGAAACTATTAATTTTCATTGTTCTAAAGGAAATGAGGTCAGTGTCGTTTAGCATTTCCCCAATTATATTGCACTAAAGCATTGAACTATATCTTATAGGTACAATCTAATCTTTTCAAAACACTACAATTTGAAAACGGTCACTGAGATAGACTTTTTTAAAATGGAAAGAGGAATTAGAGGACAAAAACAAGACAGCTCAAACAGAAGAAAACAAGCATTTCAGTGAAGGTAAGTTTTTGAAAAAATAAGCTATTTTGCTAGCAAACAGCAACCACCACTCAAATGAAACTTTCTGAGATGTCAAGTTCTTCCCTGGCATTCTTCTAAGTATCTCTCAGCTGATACAATTCTTACTAGATTATTATTAGCTCAATAGCCACAAACAAAACCCAACAAATTCATGCCTCTCTAATACTTTAGCAATAAATCAAAAGTCTGGGAAAGAACAATGAAACACAACTGCATTGCATCAAACCTGGATATTCATATTGGTAATAAAGACACAGTGCAAATGCACAACTAATTGCAGCAAAATGACATGTTCTTTTTCAAAGCATATTAAGAGAAAGTTTCTTGTTTAACTCAACTTCACTAGCAAGAAAAAAAAATCACGGTACAAGTTCTTGGGGAAGGTAAAATAATTTCAAGCATCGACTGCAGTTGTTCAGAAAATTGGAAATTACTAATGCTATACTTTTTTTAGATGCAAATACTGCTACCTCTATAAAACATTTCAGGTCACTATTAGTTTGCAACTTTAAAATGTATGTGTTTGAGGAAATCAAATATAGATAATATGTATGATAATATGGTTTGTTTATTTATTGTTAAATATAAGGTGAGTGAAAATGAAACTAAGCAGAGGCAGAGAGCCAGCTTTTAAGTCTAAAATGAGACTGGTACTAAGAGGAAAAAGAAGTTGTTTCAAGCCAGCAGTTTAGACAGTTGGTAAGTGACAAAATAGAGGGGTATTAAAAACAGTAACGATATCATCCACAGTGCCAGAGAAATGCAAGATGAAATATAAACAATAACAGGGACAATCAAGAACATGGTTTGCAGAACTAAGACAGTGGATTCACCAGATACAGGCATCAACTCAGTTCAGTAATAAACAATTCTCCACCTATAAATTACATTAATTACATAATCAAACATTTGAGGAAACAATACTCAAAATTTCAGTAAGCTGTAATTAAAAAATGTAGTTACTGAAAACTTGGCATGAGCAATACTTAATCGCAGCCAGACAGAAGAACAGATAGAGAAGACACTACTTTTAGTCTTGTTTATTCTCAAGCAGTCCATTTGTTACAAATCTAGTTCTCCAGACTACAACTGTCTGGTCTACTCTTCTCACTTCCAAAGAAGATTAAAGTGCCTTCTTTGCCACAATGCCTTGACTATCCTACAAAAAGTCTCCTTACAGTAGCTGAAAGACTCTAGATCCGGTGCTGACAGTGAGCCAGTGCCGACTGTGACAGCGTACCTCCAGTTCAGCACGCCTACATCACCACAAAGGTGTTGTAAAACCTACAGGAGATCAACGACTGGGTGAAAAGAATTTACTCCAGAAATACATAAATTTTACTTAAATTGATCTTCTGTGTCAGCAGTCCTTTGCTCAGAGACTTGCTTCTTGTGGAGTTCAGGCAGAACTCCTTGCCTAAGGAATGAGTGACAGAAGAGGAGCTGACTACGACCCTACCAGCTGCAGGAGCACTTTGACAAAAGCCTTCATGGAAAACTAAAACCAGAACACAGATTTTACTAAATATTATCTGAAAACCAGAAATATAAATCATAGATTAAACAGCTGCTATTCAAGCATGGAGATAAACCACTTGTTTTTGTTGATGTGCTTTTACAAAATGCCTAACAAAGCTAGTCACACTAACCTGTACGTAACTATAACTTGCTTCCTTCATCAAATGGCTCGCTTGAGGAGCATTTCCATGCACGCAGAAGCGTAATCTGCTTGAGAAGGCCAGATGCACATTACAAATATGTATGGAAGTACATAAGCTAACTGCAGTGTTATTGGATACACATTATTTATGCATTCAGCACAGAAAACTATATGCTATTTTTCAACAGGCTTTTTTTATGCAGAGGCAGGATCGTGGGAGCAGCTGTGGCCAAAGGAAGTGTAATGAAGTGTGCTGGCTGGGATTTGGGAAGGGAGAACAGCTGTGTGAACAGCTCCCACTGATCTACTGGAATTGCAAACTGTTCCACTCCATTAGTGATGGCTGGAGGGGATTCTCTCTCCACTGTATTCCTTTAGCTTATACAGAGGTCACTAATTGCCCTAGATATAACCGGTCCAAAGGAGCTGAGGATCTTTGGCCTCATCTTCATCGGGGGGAAACATGTTGCATCGTTCATTTCCCTTCTTAATCTGTACAAAGACTCTGAACTACCCTCTTTGCTGAGATGTCACCTCAAATTAGGACCATCAGTTTAAGAACACATCTATTTTTACATGAAATTAATTTCTTTCACATCTTTCTTTTCTTAGAGACTGTCTCAAAACAGGACTGTTTTCTAACCCTACATTCATGTAGCCATCTCATGACTGAACAGTAAAAGCTAGAATTTAATTCTAATAACCTTTGGGTAATAAAGTAATAAAGAAATGGGAGTTAGTACACCGTTCTGGCTGCTAAATAAACTAAGAAAAAAGCCACCCCTCAGATTCCCCATCGTTTCTCATTCAAAGCAGTTCTAGCAGTCTTGAAATTCTAGACTTCAAGGGCATAAAAACACATATAGCAACACAAATGTCTGCAACACCCAGCTGCACTTATACTATATATAAACTTCCATATAAAACCAAAGTTAAGGTTGATAAGAGAAGTAATTATTCTTCCAGTAATCTGTTAACAAAAAAAAGCTTGCATCAGATGAGAATATCCAGCTTGTTTTCTACTCATACAAGAGATTAAAAGCTACTCAACCTCAAGGTGAGGCAAAAGCTAAACAGTTGTTGGTTTGCCACACAAAGATACCAGCAAGAAAGATTCCTTTCCGAATTCCAGAACTGCCACTGCTTAGGTTGAAGAAGAAGCAACCAGAAAAAATGGACTGTATGAAACTTCTGTTCCTTTAGATTGTCTAATCCTGCAGAAAAGACGTTTTATATCTTTTCTACATTCTTTATAAAAAAAAAAGGAAAAACTTGAATTCTCTATGAATGAATAAGGTAACATTTTATTAGCAAGTAAATTCATCAGGCTTTGTAATTAATTTATACATACACATGCAGTTATTCTGTTCTTGATACAGCTGGAATCTATTTTAAAAAACAAGGGTCCAGCTTACTTTCAGGACTCTCAAAAAATACACCACATTATTTGTTTCTACATCATGCAGGCATTAGTGACTCTGCATCTGCTATGACAGGAAGATCTGGATGTATCACACAGCAATGAAAAAAGGTCAAATTCATTTTCCAGATGGAATCAGTATCCGGGTAATTATTTGTTGTAAATTTGACAACACCTCCGTTATTATGTTAAAAAGTTAAGGAACATAAATGAGAGATTTCAAGGTTGAATTTTTCACTTCCCTAGTGCCTCTGAGAAGTTCAAATTAGTTACAGGTAAGTGCTACTCTTCTGTCTCTCTTTGACAAGACCACTGTTTTATTTTTTGTGATTGTAACACATCTAAGATTGAGGCCCTGATCATGGTTTGAACTTAAAGATGCTACAATATTTACGTATACTTACATCCACAAAGACACAGCTGAATGAAATTACCTAAACAGATGCTTGAAATCAACTTACACCACAGAACACTGTTCTCATAAACTGAAAAAAAGAAAAAAAAAACCAAAACCCAACGCAGAGCATTACAGCACCATCACTGTCAACATGAGGCACTCAAACCACTAAGTACCACCAGCACAGATCCAAAACTGAACCAACAGAAAAAAGCATCTCAACATTTCTCATTCTTCAACACTGTAGCAACTTGCAGTACAATTAAAAGGCTCAAAAAACTGCTTAAAGACAAGATTAATGCATATGCTTGTCCTCAGAAACAAATACCTAATTCAGAAGACTGGAACTGTTGAGACAGACTCAGTTCACATGATGAACAGAGGTCTCAAATGACACTTTGGAAATAATACTTAGATGAAAAGCTGTGTGTCTAACTTGTACTTGACTGGTAA
This sequence comes from Pygoscelis adeliae, assembly GCF_000699105.1. Classification (NCBI taxonomy): domain Eukaryota; kingdom Metazoa; phylum Chordata; class Aves; order Sphenisciformes; family Spheniscidae; genus Pygoscelis; species Pygoscelis adeliae. The sequence goes on from NW_008824056.1 coordinate 2,030,072, forward strand.
CAAATTAAACCATTACTCTGTGCTCACAATTAAGAACAATGGAAACTTTTTTCTTTAATGCAGTGATAACCAGGCATTTTAGGTTTAAATTTCATGAGATGTAAAAAGTTTGAGGTATTCCACCTACATTTTTTACCACATTAGGTTTATGAACCATACAGAAAGACTTTTAGAATACCATCTTGTTTTCCCAAATTAAAAAAAATAAAATAAAAATCTTAACATATTTAATGAAAATAGCTGTAACTTCACTATAGGATCAAGTCTCTGAAAATTAAGTCATAAATGGGCTTTAGAAACTCCTAAAGTGCACACACACAAAAAAGCAAAAACGTATCACACCATACTGTCAAAACCTTTTGAAAACACAACATAAACAGTTTGTATATTTTATTACTATTTTTCAATACATATTCCATAAATGCAAAGATAATTTTCTAATTTACATGCAAGTTAGATACAAAATATTAAAGTAAGATGCATTTTACAAACACAGAGTAGATAGAGGAAAGCATGGTCTTTTTTTAATATTCTAGATGAATACTGAACAGCTTATTTGCTGCAAACTGATGAAGAATACATAGCTAACAGGCTTATCGGACACAAAATCTACTTTACTGGCAGTTATCACCTATAACCCTGTTGTGTTTTTCCCAAACCCCAACTCTAATGACTAACTAAAAACTCCAAGGAAGGTGCAGGAAAGAAGCTCTGAAGATTTCTCTTAGTATTCCAAAGAAAAAGCGTTTTCATCACAGAACCTGCAACTGTTACATAAAATATTGTAAAATAAAACATATCAAAAAAAGAAACAACAAAATCTGAATTGTTTTAAAAAAACACATAAAGCAACAAAACTACCTGATTATTATACTTCAAAATGTATTATGACTGTTCTGATCAATTGGTGATACTGATCACAAACTACTTGACATTAGTCTTAATTTAAATGGGTAATAACGATCGATTAAAATACAATTTCTACATACCTATGCCTTCAGTTTTAAAAAGATTCTCAGTTTTACTATGGAATTCTCTTCTAAGCTTTGCTTTTTGTCTAAAATATAAAATAACAAAACCTCACAAAACCACAGCAAAAACGCGAAATAATTACAGACCAGCATTGTATGGCCTCCCTGAATCTGCAAGAAGCCTGCAACAGCAGCTATTATGTACTACACTCATCTCAATTTTGAAACCTGAAGGCAAGAATTAAGATGTAAACTGTATTATTTCCATCACTGAGAATATTACCAAAATTATGCAGTTAACAAGCCGACTCCAAAAATAAAACACTACCTATTGTGTTCCTCAAAAGCTTCAACAACTCTCTTCCCAACAGCTACATCATGACTCCCAGAATATTAACACCATTATGGGGAAGTTGGAGGGGAGAGAATTGGAACATTAAGCTAACAGTGTACTAAGCAAGGAAAACTTGCCTGCCACCCCTCCACCACCTTCAAATGCCTCTTCAGTAGTTATTGATGTCCCTGTGCCTACAACGACACCACTAGCTGCCTGCAGTTCATTGTCCTGGCAGACAGTTGGTTTACTGTTGTGTATTTTTCATGTATCTCCAACTTTCTTTTTTCCCCACACCTATTATTTCCTGCTACTAATCAAACTACCGAGTCTTTGGGGCTGAAATTCTATTTTGAATACTCATCAATACTGCAGACAGCACACTAAGAGCTTGATCCCTGTCCAGCACTTTCCTAGTATAAGTAACATAAGGGTACGTTGACTAACCACAGGCAATCAAGATCTTACCATTCCTCAGATGACACGATATCATCTCTAACAATCTATTGCACTTCACAGTTGCAACATACTAGAAGCTTGATAACTTTGGTTACCAAGCTTCAGTTTCATAAGATGCACCAATCTTGTGATCGTATCAGCTTACTGTAAGATATGTTCTGAAATAAGGTCAAGACTTCATTGTATTATTCAGATAATTCGATCTTTTTAATTTAGCTGAAGCATGGGAATACTCCATAATTCAGGTACTTTACCACAGTCTTCAGGAAAGCTTTCATCAGAATACTTGAGATCTTACTTTATCTTGTGGCCTGATCCACAATATTCAGACTTCTTATGCTCCTTTCAGGCTAGGGGTGAGTAACAACGCATCCTAACAACCCCTAATCGTCACCCCTCTGAGTAAGTGGCTCTGCTGACTGGGGCTCAAGATTAGAGTTGCAATCTAACGCACTTTTGCAGTCTGCAGCTGGGTAACTGTTGATATACTCTGATTTTAGCAAATGCTTGCTCATTGGGTCTAGCAGATAGGACAACCAATGGTGTAAGGCGTGTAACTGTGCAGATTTTGTCTTCATCCTGTAAATCAGATACAACTAAGGACCCCATCGGGACAGGTCACTGTTTTTCTCCTCAGTGAGTGGCTGGGCCCTATAACAGCAATGCTACACACTCCCTCCTTTCTCTGTATTCATGTTGATTCTACTCTTTACTTCATTTTGATTCACAGGGTTTTCACAAGTAAATTTAACAGTAGACTGGAATCATGAAAAAGAGGGCCCTTATATTCCAATTTGACAATTAAAATCCTTGATGTTGGAGACTTAAGGAAGAAGAACCAGCTGACCTAAAATTAATAATGGAGAATAAGCCGATAATAATTTAAACCGAAGGCTTGCTTAAAATTCGCCTACATTTCCCATTTCTCAGACATATTTCCTCTTTGCTCTTCTAATCCCCTATCCAGCAGTTGTTGTCTGCCTCCCCATTGGAAAATAAGATACAAAGTTTTACAAACAAAAAACATGTAAATTTTCAGTATATTCACATCTGAGGAATGGACAGTTTAAAAAAAAAAACCACCAAAACAAAAACAACCTCTGAACTTTTCACAGACAAACAAATGAAGCAAAAGATTCAGGGCAAGAATAGCATTAACAACTTCCTGTTTGTTCTATTATTATTTGTTCTATCATTTATTTATAAGTTGTAGAATATAGCACAACATTTGGACAGGATGGAGTGGAAGCAGCAGCAGTGGGAAATCATACCATTTGGCCATTTTCAACTCATTTTGAGAGGGGAAGAACCAAACAAACCAAGAGTTACTTAACATTCCCTAATTCAAACCTTAAGGAAATAAAAATGATGTTGATTCCTTAGCAACAAGTCTATCCTTGACTGGACAGCTCAGCCTTAGGGGGTCTCAAGCCAAGACAAAGCAAAGGGAGATGAGCTACAAGTAATGCAGGACACACACTGACATAACCCATAGTGTCCCTTTCAGAAGTCACAGCTGAAGAGGGACATGACATTTGCCTACATTAATCTGATTAACTTGTGGAAGGGGCATGACTGATTTGCTCAGTGTGAGAAGTTTACTTATTTATTTATTTATTTACTGCTTCTGTTTAGCCATTTATTTGAAAAATATGAAATTTTCTCTTCTCTAGTTTAGTAGAAGAGTCAGGTCCAGGTACATTTTGGAAGCTCTCACCAGACAGGGAACAGCTCTACCTAAAATGAAAGTAAGTTGTTTATTAAATTCTTTTGTAATGTTCATTTCATTTTAAAATATGCTAAAAAATATTTATAAAAACTTGACTAAAGATCCTTTCCCAACATACTTTCTTGGTTTGTAGTCCTCAGCTGCCATAACAGTACACCAGATTTTTGTTATAGGACAAGCATCTTTACTTAAGCTGTTAAGATATAGTGCATTAAAGAGTTCACAAAAGATTAATGACTTCTAGCTAGCAAAAATTGCATTTTGTTAGTCAAAAATGAGACACAAATTTATAAGCTACATATATGTCAATGAAAACAGGTCAGTCATATTTTCTTCCAACATGCAGGAAAAAGTGATCTAGACCACATTTGCTATGAATTTCACATGGCATGACACTATTCACCAGTGCCCCAGTGTTGGGTAGCCTGCGGAGAAATAGCACAACGTCAATACAGGGTAGTAAATTCAAGTTACACTAGAAAAGATGACTGCTTTAAGACAGAGAAAACTCCGGAGGAATGGGAAGTACTGGCCAAAGCTGCTCATCGTTTCAAAGCATGATGAAGGTCCCTGACAGCAGTACTCTAACAAAGCCCTGTGCAATACAAGCTGATCTTCCAAAGCAAATCCAAGAAGGACAGCAGAAAGGACCTCCTGTCTTCAGGGAGGAGGATGTTTGGTACAAGGAGAGACTTTATAAAGCCAGGTTGGCTATGGGGTCCACTCAGAACCCCAAATTCAACACAAACCAGATGTTGAAATTTGGTAATTACATAAATGTATGTATGTTTAAAGTTCTTACTGTGAACAGTTTTATAACTAATATGATAGCTATACTTACATTATTCCCATTGCACTACTATACTACATCAAAGAAAAGCATACTCAACAGTAGTTACAATTTTGACTAACACCAGAATTTCCAATACAACCAATCAGAAAGTTCAAAGGCAGATTAAAACCATTGTTCCACTCTAAAGTGTATTTCCTAATAATAGTTTTGATAATCTAAGAGCAGCATTTCCATATATTTGATGGGACTCCATAAAATACAATTCCTAATGAGCATCAATAAGAAAGGCGATTTTTATTTTATAATTTTTTCTGTTTTGAATATTTGTTTACGAAAGTGATCTCTTCTCAAAGATTACCATTATAAAAGTATCAAAATTAAAACAATTTATATTTTTTTTAAAAGAATTCCATAGCTTTCCTTAAGGATTAGTTTATATTTTAGTTTATGCTACCACAGTTCAATTGCTTTAACACCTTGTCTGTGAGTTGAACTAGTAGTTCATGAATAAATGACATTTTTTGCTTTTTTAAAATGAGTAACTATTTTCAATCAATCTTACACTTTAACCATAATCTGAACAATTATTTTTTAAACGTATGTTTTAACATTAAATTACTAGAACCACATTTTTTGTGGCAAAAATGGCAAAGCTGACCTTTATTTTATTAGCCTACAATTTGCTCACCAGTGTTTTCTTAAGCTATATGAATGGCTTATGTACGTTGACAACATCCCACAGATGGTTATGATTATGTTCAATAGGACAACGCACTCATTGAAAACTTTCACAGACGCTTACCTAATGGGATGTCACATTAAATCTGACATAGTAAGATAAAATAACTACATACTAATTATAACATCTCAAAAAGGTCATTTTCAAATGATATTCACAACATTTCTGATGTAATTATTGACAGAACCGGTGCACTAACATTCACGTAAGAATGAGGTTTTAAACAAGTGTAGTTATTACATAGCTTTCTTCTGCCAGAAGATGTCCTTGAATATACATAGCTGTCAACATCTTGGAAATAGATGCCCCTAACTACAAAACTCTGGTAAACGTCAGAATTCGATTTGACTACTACTTGCTTCCTCTCTTAATGCTTAATGACTAATTCCTCAGAGATACCCTTAAAAGCCCTAAAATGTTGTCCTTGGGTAGAAACTTTCACTCAGCAATCAATCGGGAGCAAATTAGATGATTGTGTTGAAATGTACTGCACTGTTTAAGCTAACAAATGAATGAAGAAAGGTAGTATATCGGAACATATGCCACTACACTGAAGTTGCTAAAAGGGTCTGTTGGAAGAATATTTGGTTTCCAGTGAAGCTAATATGCTATAAGAAGGGACAGCGATGAAAGAATACCAAGTCATATGGAAATCCAAATATAGTGACAGACACAATTATTTTACTAATTGCTAATGAATACAGTCAAGTGGCTTCAAAAAGCAAAACTTTGCTTGGACTACTTCAGGTTTTGACCTCTGCATGAGCAAATGCATTTCAAACTGAAGCCCACCAAAATTGATTAACGGCGCCAGCCAAGGCCAGCGTGTAGTTGAAGCTTTTTTCCATCTATCACATGGCCCCAAGGATAGTTAAATGAACCTTAAAATGGCTACAAACAGCTCAATGACTACACAGACTCCTGCCAATTAGAAATAATTAGGCAGTCATTTTGGTGGTAAGTCTTTTTAAGTGCATACATAATGATGCAATGATGCTTATTAGCGATCTCATATGAGCTATGCTCAAACAGCCTGGAATAATTATGCAACTATCACAAAGCCTTGCACATCTCTGTACTTCACCTTAATGCATTTAAAAATCCACTTCATTACCTCCAGTAATTAATCCTCCATTAATTGCAGGAAAAGCCCAGTTTACCATGCTTCGTTTCTAATTATCTTATAAATAGTTATGGTTCTAATTAATGTGTTCATTAAGCTGAATATCTTTCTCAAAGCCATGCTCAGAGCAAAGGTTCCGCTTTTTAGAGAAAAAGCCTAACTAGCCATAAGGTGAGGCCATTTTGGTTATATTTGCTTTTATTTTAGTATATTCAACCTCCTAATTGGCATTTAAAATCTAATTTGGAAGAACTTCAAGAAGACTATATAGTAGAAAAATAGGAAAAGGATTTTTTTTTTTTTTACCCATTCTCCAATCAAGAAGCTTAGAGGTTTAACAGGAAAACTTTTAACATACCTTTTTGATACAGACTGGTAACAGATTTTCAGTGCTATGCCACAGATTAATTTAAATTCTATTACAATTTAGCTTACCCCTGCATGTTTCCATGTAAGAGAAGCAAAAACTATAGAAGAAAAATAGATATCTAACAGTATATGCATAATTTAAAAACAACATACTACTGCCCCTGCTTCCATTTCTAGGATATAAATGAGCAGTACAGAATTACAAAACTATTGAAATCATTTATTCAAGCTGAGCATAATACAACTCTTTAAAGTCAGTGAGAGTTTTTCAGTTTGCCTTACTAGGAGTTGATATGTTCCTATGAAAACCGCAACTGAAGAATATTTTAAAATAATATTTATGGATAAGGAAACTCCATATTGAAAGCATATGTTTCACGGTATTTTGGAGGTACGCATATATGAATTTGCAGAAAACTTAAAGATTAAAAATAAAAAATTTCTACAAGAGTAATTCCAAAGTATTGAATACTTATACCTTAATATTAACTGTAAGTTAATTTCCTATAGTTTCCTAGATTTTAATTTTTTTTTAAACATGCATTCTATTTAAATACAACTCTCTCCAGTTACACTATGCAAAAACAAATGGAAGTTTTCACATTTTTTCCTTATGCGATCACATATTTAACAAAATATTTTGCTCAGGTAATTACTTAAACACTATTTTGACAGTAAGAAGACAAAGGCTCTACACATATGCCTGAAATTGTTTTGGTTTTTTTTAATAATCTTTTCTTCCTATAACATCACACCTCAGTTAAATCTGGAATCACTGAAGTCAAGTGCAGCTTTGCCATCGACTCCGATAGGGCCAAAGTTTTATACCAATAAACCTATATTAGGACCAGATGAAGCGTTATCATCTATATATATTCTTGCTCTTGCATTTCAGGGAGACACGGTGCCTTACCTTAGAAACTGGCAGCGTTCCCTGTTCCCAGTGCCTTACTCCAGCTTTAAAACTGCCTCTCACCTGATCTCAACTTGAACAACCCAGGCTTGACCCTTTTTCTCCAACCCACATTCTCCATACGTGGGCATCTCACCCTGTTTCTCTTGCTCCTCACTAAAAGAGAGCAAGATAGAGCTTTCAGACAGATCAGTGCACTGAACTATCTTGAAGCATAGATGTGGGAGGAGAAGAACAGGCACTAAAGGATGAAGGGACAGTCAGACAAGTGTCACAGTACCCCAACTTCAATCAGCTTAACCTGACATGAGCTCGCTCCCAAAGCACACTTTGGTCATAATATCAACAAAAACTGGCAGCTGCCTATCCGGATCTTGAAGTAGAATTGATTTGTACGGGATAAAATTTGTTTGTACAAAGGTTCCAAAAATACTGTATGCAGCAGCTACTGTCTTACTCACGAAGACAGCAATGCCCTGCTACTGAGCAACGGCTTCAACTGAAATCTTGGACAAAAGCAGTGATCAAAGTATTCCACAGCATGTACACTGATTTATACGGAAGAGTGATCATCTCTAAAAAACAACAAAAAATCCTCTACAGCAAGAGTCAGAAACTACCATGTCTGTCACAAAAAAGGATTTTTGAATGGCATACAGCACAGCTAAGAGCAAAGAACCATAATACCTTGAGAAGAATACCTCAGAAAGGCAGTGGTCCCCAGATCCTGGCTCCCACGAAGTTCCAGACTAACTTCCAGCCACAGAGGTAAACCATTACTGATGAACATCTTATCTCTCTGGTAATTAATTTCTCCTAGGACCCAATACATTTCTAGCAACATATTTAACCTCTAGTTTGAGAAAAGCAAAGCATGAGGCACAGCATACTTCAAATGTTGCTGGCCCCTGATCCAAGGTGGCTGGTTACAGGAACAACCATCTTGTTATAACTGCCCCTCATGTAGCTTGAATAAAATAACACAAGACTAATATACAAAGATAATTGAGAAGGACTATGATAACCAATCTATTAATACACAAAGTAAACGTGTCAAGGAATCTTTGGAAGAAACAATAATCCATCATTAAAGCTATCGTGAACAGGGAAGCTGAACTAGGGTTGTACATGTAATCTTAACTCTGGCACATACAACTTCAGCAAGGTTGACTTAGGTACATTCAACAAAATTCAGGTTGAATTTTTGTAATACACAGGGTTGACAGCTGCTTGTATTCCACTGTCACAGCGTAACGCTTACTCTTGCTAGGGTTTGTTGTTTTTTGGTTGTTTGGGGGTTTTTTGGGTTTTTTTTTTTTTTACGTTCTGATGAGTCCCATAGAAAAGAGAGTAAAACATTTTTGTGGCAAAAATACATGTTTTTCGCCTGCATTTTTTTAAACTAGATACTGTTACTGTCACTGTCCTATGTTATTAGAACTCGAAAGAAAGATGGGAATAACATAAACCATAAAATGTTTCTACTAAATTCTACAATTTTGTGTTTCACATTTTGATAATCACATTCTAGAAGCTAACACTGGAAACAGCGGCAGTTTACACAGCAAATATCACCAATGCATCTTTAAGACATCTGCTATATGTTGGTTTGCATAGCTGCCTCTAGAAACATGATCTCTGCAGCAAAAAATAATAGATTCTATTTCATGGCCAGAGCTTTGGTAGCAGAGAAAGAGGATTAAAAAAAGTAAAAATACATAGTAGTTTAGAATGTAGACACATTGAAATCAAAAAGCCAGTTCTCCACTAAGGGGAATCATATTATTATTCTTGTCTTCCTGAGTACCTTTTCCCAAACAGAAAACTGAAGCATAAAAAAAAAATCACCCCAAAAAACCCACTAACCTGCAAATACACCCTTTCCCAAAGGGAGAAATAAAAGGCTTTAGAAAAATAAGAAGCTATACTTAAAATACATTCTGTGTACATAACACCTGGACTGCTTTAGGAAAAAAGTTTACATGTAATTAGACTCAATACTTAGTTCTAAATGAACAGCACTTATGCATTCATATCTTTAAGGCTTTTTTTTTTATACCAATGAAAGGCATCAAAGCAACTGTCACTAGCAGCTATCTGGCCTTATTGATAACTTAAGAGCCCTTGGCGTTGCCTTATGAAGTTTAATTTCCAAAGCGGTCAATTAGATCTTGGTAATGTGCTCATTGATGGGTTATTGCTGTAGGGTATCTTCAGTGCTACTGCTTCACCCCTGTATTTTTTCCAGTGCACTCATGTAGACAAACTGTTAAGTTCCTTCTGAAAAAGTCAGTTATTATAGCTAAAAAATATTTTTTAGTGACTATCGGTGATACAACCTGTAATGCAACAAGATCCTAAATAAAAACTGCAGGCTTTGATTTATTGGGGGAAAAAGAAGAAATATGATCTGACGTTACCATCCACAGAAAAACTAAAGATCACATGAGCGAACTCAGTAATCTGAATTTCACTAGTTCTTCCCTGCCCCAAGCCTTTATTTGAAGTTTAATGAAAGAAAACTAAAATATCTTAATTAAATACACATTCTAATGGACCAAAGACTCCAAACTTCCCCTTCCCCACCAGTAAGAAGACAGACAAGCATGTAACATTTACACTGATTCCTTACGTAATTATGTGGGTCTGCACATCTCGTTGCATGTGAGTGTGTTAATTTGTGTAGCAAGGACAGAAGAAAAAATATCCTAGGCAGCAGACCAAGTGTTAAAAGAATAGTAACTCCAGTAGCTACTACCAGGCAAAAAAAAGTAGTAATGAAACATTTCAAAAGAAATATTCTGATTAAATAGCATCACTTGATTTCTTATAGGACTTTTATCTGCTTCTCTTTGGAAAATTCTTGGATCCATTTCCAAAAGAGGTATTTCCAAAGCATTTTTATAGCTTAAGACAGCTTTTCAACACTGTCTGACAACGTGTGCCCAACCTTGCTCTTCACAGTTGTCTTGTCATTTCTTGTTTCTTACAGCAGATACACAGACAAAGCCATGTTTGTACCCGCTCCCTTTCCTCGTAGCTATCTTATTGCTCTAAGTCAATACTGCTATTGTTAATCAAACTTCAATTCCTAATTCCTTCCATCTCCTTCCCATCAGACAATAAAATTCATATTGTCTGATGTCTGTAGAATGCTCAACTCAGAAAACCTTCACTTTCTTCCCTAAGCCTCTTTTTCCCCCAGAACAGCTAACATCACCTATGTTAATGCTTATTCCCGTAGGCAAGACCTCTGCTCAACTGAAACCAACTTCAGCTTTAATCCATATATCTGCATCATATTTAAATTTAGTCTTTCTTCACAACATTCTTAAAAATCAGTCTTCTAAATCCACACAACTGCTATTCATTTTATTTGTGTGATGATCTTTGCCCACTACTTGAGCCACTCCATTCTCTTTTTTATTTTATTAATCTCTTCTCTACCTCCTCCTGTTCCTCCACAAACTCTGTCTAATTTGCAAGGCCCCTCACAATTTTGCTCTTTGTTTATCTGCCATTATCTCTTCTACTACATATTGCTGCTGACATTAACATCTACCTCAAAATGCACATCCCTTTTATCTTCCTCTCTCCTAAGAACCTTTATTTTCTTTTCAGGACAATGCTGTTCTAGAAAATTCTACCTGAAGTTGTTCATAATTAAAACTCTACATTGTAATCTATTAGAAGCTATGCATTAGCGCATGCTAACCAGAACAGACAGATACAGCCTGTAACTAATAGGAAGGTTTGAACACAAGTTAGTACAGATTATGTCTTGATCCAACACTTGTTATCAGCTGTAAGATCTGATAGGCCAGAGTTTTAATTTGGAAAGACCCTAACACGTTAATACTACCACACTAAAATAATATGATGCATGGAAAAAAAGAGAGACTAACCGAAGACAGACCCATTCCTAGTCACCATTCCAAGTAATGCAAATACAAAAGTATTCAATGATAATACTGTTTATATCTTTGAAAAGTCTTACAAACAACATTTCACTGTGCAATATCGACTCTTCAGTAAAATATTTCCTAGCAATGGTTTGGGTTGTTTTTAAGAAGATATTAAAAAAGGAAATTCTCAAAGACAAAAAAAAAGCCCTCAGGCAAAAGATGACTGACCCTTGCTAGTACTAAAAACTGAAACCTGCAAAAAGCTTAAGATCTTCCCTATACAGTGGCACTCTATAAAGAACACAGGTAAACAACTGATACATAGCAAGGATTTACAGCTTGCCCAGCCATGAATAGGTATGAGAATGAAGCTATGGCCTTTTTGAGAACAGATCAAACCCAATGGAAAGAATTTCTAACTTCAGGGTAAGCATTGTCTAGTATTGTATTTGTGTTTGAAGCAGCAGTGTTGAAAATGCATCTAGAAAGGGGTGGGAGGGAATTCTTGTAATTCCATCATCACTGTGTGTCATAAACCAGGCAATGCAAATTACACTACCTTTAGAGGTCGCTAAATTTGTGAACCTGACTATTCAGTGTGTATACCAACACAGCACTATTTTAAAGAAATTAGTGGGGTTTTAACTCTTACTTATTTAATGACCCTTTTCACATTGCACTTCTCTGCATGACCACAGGACCCTATTTTTAAATATTACAAACTATAAGTGCTAAACACAAAGAATTTGGCAAGCTATGAGGGTTGAACGTAAGTTAATTCTAGCTTACATTGCTAGGATAATGGAAGCTTCAGTCAACAAGCTGCTTTTTCATACCAAAAAACAAGTCTATTCCAAAGCCATCCATAGCCTGGATGGCACAGGTCGCCCTGCCACGGGACTGCAATAAGATGCACGCATTTCAATAGTAAATCAATTAGACTGGAAGAATGGTAAAGAAATAAGATGTAATCATGCACCCACACACACACACACAGGAAAAAAGAAAACTCATTCACTGATCAAACGCTTCCTTTAGTGACAGTCCAAAGGCATCAATTCTACAAACAGGATTACTTTACACACGATATTTTTCTCTTACATATGTATAGATGTACTAGGTGTTATTGTGTCAATCTTTAAGTTGAACTGTGTTAAAGATATTTCAAGGCAGCAGTTTTCAGTTTAATGTAAAGGGAAAAGCCAAAAAGCACTTGGCAGACAATAAAAACAAACTTGCATATTTAAAGGCAATTATAGTGAAATACTCTATAATCACAGAATTGTATGACATCAAGGAATAAAGATTAAAATCTTTTGGTTAATTCTATTTAAAGCTACATGAATTAAAAGATTTGCATTACAAGTTCTGATGTAAAGCAAGTATTTTCATATACGATTAACTTGCAGAACAATTGCAGTGAAACTCTAAAAATATTACCAAGACTCTATCCACATAGAAATTATATAAAATCTGAGTTTCTTCATTCAGGAGAAGCATACTATCCTAATCTTCACCCAGCAATAATTTCAAGATGATATTATTATTCTCATTTCCTTGAATAATATCCATACTCCAGGGCCATTTTCCTTCTCATATTCAATATCATGCATGCTTGTATCAAAATTCCTTTCTTCATATCCTGTCACAGTATCAATCACTGCCTCCTGTCCACTCAATCCACTTTTGATTTATCAGCCGCCGTCTTTCTGGACTCCATAACTCGACCCAAACCATTTTAGCAAGACATTGACAAATAGCACCCAGTATCACATCAACCTGTTCCACTTAGTAAACTAAGAAACAGTAACTGTGACATCTCTGCATAAGTATTCCATTCTATTCCCCAGACTGATGTATATTAATGAGGAGATGGTATTTGAAATGCTTCTTCCACATCAGCATCTAATATGATCAAATTAGGAAATGGGATGATTTATTAAATTTCGTAGAGCTGAAATATTTCTTTATATCACTAGATGTGTGGTTTCAGAAAGTGAGCTGTTGCTTTCAATTTTTCTACTGAGGATGTGCCTGCATTTCACAGACGAATTATTGTCTTTAAAAAGATTGCAAGAAGGCGAAATGTTATTAAGCAAATGCTCAGTAAAACAAACTAAATCGGTTTTAAAATTCCTAATTTAATGTAAATCTTGGTTGTTTTGCTGAAATTCAGTTTGTGATCTTATTAAGTCATATTTGCATTGTACTATCTTGCTGTAGGACAGCTTTAAATTTATAGCATTACTAGGAAGCCCCACTTTTTTGACTCTAAAAAAATGCATCTAAAATAAAATAGTTATAATATGCACAAGTTTTCTTATCTTCTAAAATATAGCACAAAAATCATTTTAGGTTACAAACAATATCTACTCAAAATATTTTTAAAACGTCATTATAAATCTAACTTTTCAAATTAAAACTTGATATTTCAGTATTGTATACAGTTGGAGCTCTGTAAATCATACACTCAAAACACCTATGTTAGAGAAGTTATTAAAAAAAATTATGTTACAGCCACATATACTTTTACCAATATTTTCATTACCTTGAAAAACAAAATATCTTAATTTTATGGGGGACTGTGGGGAGAAAAGACATTATGAGATACAGAATTTGTGCCATCTGCATGACTTATACAAAAAACAAATCCAGTGATTTAAAGATACCATGTAATGGACCTTAGTTTCCAATATGAAACTAGTTTTCTAGTCTCAGTCCCGTTCCCATTGCGGGGGAGGGGGGTGGGGGATG
>NW_008824056.1:2044170-2054914 GCF_000699105.1 Pygoscelis adeliae
GAAATCAGTTGCTCAGGTCCTGAAGGTGGTACTCTGAAGGTACAACAGTAACGTTACAAATACAAGTAGCATAGAGAAGATCTTCACTTTATTGCTGTATGTCATATTGCGGCTTTTCAGGTGGGTCAGTAGATTTTGCTCCCTGCCACTAGCAATTCAGAAGTTGGAGATCAACAAGAATACTTTAGTGGGTAATGCACTCTTTACTACACTAACACAAGGTGGCTGCCTGAGCTACTTCTGATCATTTTATTAGCTAGTTTACATAAATGTTTTCTTCAGTACTTACCTTTAGAAGTCATATGAAAATAAGTTGCCCCACCCCAAGCAAAAAAATTAATTAATTACAGATGCCAAATTCTTATGAAAATTCCACTTCAGCGCTACAAATACATACATTTCCTAAGACAAATATCGTCTCTTCGCATTTAACAGCTTTGAATGGATTTTCCTTGTCTGACTGCTTTTTTAATTAATTTCAACTTCTGGCATCCACAACCTCCAACAGCAAGGGCTTCCACAGCTTAATTATGCAATATATAAGAACCATCTCCTTTTATTTGACTAGGATCTGCCATCAGCTGACTTCATTCACTTTGATGCCTGCCCCAGGTCTTACATTGGAGGAGATAGGAAACACTCATTCGTTAATCATCTTTTCATGCCATTCATTTTTTAATTTTTTTTTTTTTAATACTCCTCCATCATATTCCCTCTTTCCCCCACGATCTCTTTTCCAGCCTGAAGAATCATAACGTACTCAGTCCTCTTAGGAAAGCTGTTCGTACCTTCGATTGAGTGCACAAGACAGATTTTGAGATAGCAAAGAAAAGAAATATTTAGCATGGCTGCAACTGCCTCAATGCTAACAAACAGGGAAAACACAGGCCTCCAGTAGCAGCCCTCTGCAACCTACTTAACTCTTCTCCAGAAAAAAGATTAATCCATGGCTTCTCAGTGTAACATTACAGCAGAGAGCAGACTTGGAAAAAATTACAATAAAGGATTCAATGTGTCCTGTTGGTTTTAGTTTTATGCTTTTAACATGCCAGAAGACTCTTCTGTTATAATTTAGGATGCTATTTATAAATATTTTCCCTGAAGAACCATGTCTGTGAATAGTAATATCATTTAAAGTGACCTACAGCTATTCCTTCATAGCTACAGTACTGAAAAGCTAGTATATTTTATACATAAAATATTTTATACACAATATTTCCTAGCACAAAATGAAACAAACAGTAGTCATGTTTTTAAAGTTTTTAGGTGCATAATTTCCATATATTCTAATGACAATTAACATCAGTAAACCCCTTGGAAAAGATGACCATTAGACTATGTCTAATGAGATCTGCAGTTTATACTCATTACAATAAAACAGAGATCTTTAAATCAGGTTACTCAGCATTAGGAAACATGATATCTGACAAAAAAAACACCTTCATTTTCACCTTATTCTTTTGACATTTTGTTGTTTTAAAACTGATTTTGTTAGCAAAACAGTGGATATTTACAGGAATATTTCTACACACAGCATAGTAGCTTATCTGGGGTCTACAGCTCATATGGTAACTATACTCAAAGAGAGATCAGACAGTTTAAATAACCAAATTGCTACTACAAAGGCACTGTAGCAAAAAGTGTCCAGACAGCTATTGTAATGAACAGCTGTGAATAAGTCAAAGTGAAACATTCACATCTTTCAACAACAAATTTTCAACATTTAGAGGCAACAGCTCCACTGATTTGGCATGTGAAAATAACATCTTTTACTAAATTCTTGATGCAGGTATACAAAATTACCTGGCCGAAGATCTGTAAACACACACACCAAAAAAGCTTTGATCTGCCTGATACACTCAATAATTAATTTAAATTCAATAGAAAATGCTAACAGTAATTCTGATATCCAGGGATAAACTTTATTTAAACTTTTTAATTGAAAAATACACACACACAAAAGTTGATCTTCTTTTAATTACAAAAGTATGAAGCAGATTTTATAATACAATTTGCAACATCTGATTAAGATTTAAATATTTACATTATGTTTATTATTGAAAATATCCATTTGTCACAATCCAAATTATCAAAAATTTGGCACCATAGCTATCTTTAAATATTAAGAAAAATGTGCATAACTAAATACTCGTCTCTTTCCAAGGTAAATACAGATGAGAAAAATAACAGATCAGTCTGATCTTCAGGGAGCCAATGTTATGCATGGGAGTTACGGAAATCAGTAATCAGAAAAAATCCACAAGAAGTTTTCAGATGATTACAGTTAAATCAAGGTGACTCTATTAATGCTTTTTGCACTTGGACAGATGCAAAAATATATAACTTATCTTCAAAACCAACTGTTCCACCGGTGTAATTTAAAGATTTAGTACTCCAAAAGCACAGCATAAAGATTTCAAATTAGGAAGAGTTTCAAGTGACATGTAGTTTAGATCACTTGCAACCATTTTTTCTAATATATTCCAAACTCAGTAACTATATGGAGATTTTAAATGAATGTTTTTACAGTAGAAATAATAATTATTTTTCCTAGAAAAGAGTCTTACCTTCTTGTTCTACTTTTTGATCTCGATCTTTGAGACCTGTAGGATTTGCCTCTGCCCCTTGATCGGCTACGACTGCGTTTTCTTCTAGAACCATATGAAGAACTACTGCTCGATCTGTGTCTGCGTCTAAAACAAAACCATGCTATTAGTATGCTACTGCTTCTAAAAAAAGGAACAAAAACCCTAACAGTTTACTTAAAAGGGACATACAAGCCTGTGTTTTTTGTATTATAACATGTTGTAGAAGCCTCAAATACCACTATTACACTGTAATAAGTAATTCACATACACATGGACAATGCCTGTCTTAAAAGAGTTTACATTCAAAAATATACATCCCAAGACAGAAAAAAGGCAGGAGAGACAGAAGTTAACCGATTTGCCCAAAATCATGCAATATCTCAAAGGCAAAGCCAGGAACACAACCCAGCTCTCAATGATTTTTAGTCCCAGGACCAGCTCATTAGAACTCACTCCCTGTTTGCCCAATCTAAGCTTGAAGAAACATTTAGAACCTACATTCTCAGCAGGATTTACACAGAAATACATTGTATGGGATAAGGACTACAACTCCAGTGCTAAAAATGAAATTCATAAAACGTTAACTTCTGCATTGCTACTCTATACAATTATTTCCAGTCATACTACGTACATACATAAAATGTAAACATGAAAATGTATTTTAAACTACGTACACCTAAAAATGTTTTATGTATATATATAACCTTACAATTTGTTATCTCAACTTGCATAACGTGCAATCTTTGTTCTGCTCCAATGTAGGCAGACCCTCCCCCACCCTTTTTTTTTTTAGTACTATTAGTAATCAAACAATCAGTGTTAATTTATTCCATTTGAGCTTGTAAATTTTATCCTGAGTTCAGTCAGAAGTCAGAAAGGTATCTTCCCTTTCCTCTCCCACGCAGCCTCCCCATTTCATTTATTCAAAGAATAAATTCTTATACACATAGGAGAAAGGTGAAAGAATAAATAATAAATACATAAATTAAACCAACTAATCCCAAAACTGGGGGGAGGGATACCTTCCAAGTCTTAATCTTAAAATTTCCTCTCTGACTCCATCTCCCTAACAGCTAACTAAATAACAATTACAATCCTTATGAGAACCTCCTTATTTTTGGCCTTTATTATGTTTGATTAATATTAAAATATAACACCACGTAGAAACACTTCTGTAATTCAGGATGCAGTCAATGTGATACGTGCTTATCTAGCATAAGGGAAAAGGTGCTGCATTACTACACGTAGTGCTGCAGTAGTCCAAACTGGAAAAGATATGTAAGTTAACTACTAAAGAACAGGTCTTCATCTGAAACAGGAATGCAGTGTTCCTGCTAAATGAAGATGAAGAACAGTAATCTTAGAGACTGTTGCTTTTGATTCTTAAGGGTCGGAGATAAATCCAGCAGGACCCCAGTGTGCAATAGTGACTTAACTGCCAGTAGCAAATGCCCTAAACTAAGGGCAAAGCAAAGGTGCCAGCCAGATCCTGAAAGCAGACACTTTTGTCTTTTCTGGATTCAATTTAAGTCAACTGGTCTTCATCCAGAGTCTAATCTCCCTTCAAGCTCTGTTTTTATCTGTGAGATAGCCATGCCTGCACTGGACTAAAGAGATTCATAAAGCTGCATGTCATCAGCATATTGTTGGCATCGAAGCCCATGTCATCTCACTGTGTCCCCTAAGGGCTGTATGTAGATGCTAAGCAGGAACAGAAGAAAGGGGGGATGGAAATAAACAAATAAGAAACCCCCCCCCACCCAGCCAACTTGCCCCTCATTGACACACTCTTCTGCCACCTAAAGAGAGGTTTATCAGGAGCACTTTCTAATATATTTACGGTGCAGCTAGACACAATGAGTATTTTCCAGCTCCACTTATTAATAAATTGACCACCACCTGTTCAGTTTGACTCCAGGATCACCACAAGTCAGACTGAGACACAACAAGGGTATTCAAAAAAAGTCAGGTACTGAAAGGGGTCTCTGATGAAGGAAATAGGATGTTACGTCAAGAAAAAATTGGTAGATATAGCCACATGATCTGTGTTCTAAACACCTGGCTGACTACTGTATTCTGTACACATAAAAAATAGCAAGAATAATGGCAAAAACTAGCTGTTGCAGCAAATTTATAGACCTACTGTAAAATCACTCTAGGTCTTTCTATTGAGAAAGCTTACCTTGTTGTCTGGAAAGCCCTGCTTTGTTTATTACGACAGAAAAAAAGTAACACCAAATAGTCTGTAACTAGTTGAATGAAACTACTTTTCAAACTGGTGTTAATGCATGAAGTAGTCTATTTCCAAAAAGATTCCAAATTCATTATTTAGAAGGAGGAGAAAGGAAGAGCTATTTTAGTTGGCTGTTTTTTGTCTGTTTTAGTAGGGAAGTTACCTTTGGATCTGCATATACACTGGTTTTGTATTCTTGGAGCGGGGGAAGGTGTTTTGGTTTTTTCTTTAAACATAAGTGAAAATATTGCCACATCTTCCAAGATTCAGAGCAAACTTTGCTATAAAATTCCAACCTAGAACTGATTACGCATTGGATTCAAACACTGTCTAGCTTTCTGTCATAATATGAAAGAGCTTGATTTGTAAACAACTGCAACAGACAGTAAATTACTACAAATGCACCTTTTCTCATAAGAATGTGAACGAGACTGGAGATCTCGAGACCGTGACCTTGACCTTGATTTCCTTCCAGATTTTTTACGGCTGTATGTTCTGCTGTCTGAGGAGCTACTTGAAGACGAACGCCTGCGGTGTTTCTTTTTCCTTCTGCTTTTGTTCTCTTCTTCTGTGTCCGAGGAGCGACGTCCCATTTTTAAACTATGTAAAAACAAAAATTCTAAACTGTAAGAAAGTGTCATGTCTACATTACATTGTCAGATATATAAAAAAAATATTTAGTGTGTATGCATATATAAACAAACATATTATTATACCATTTTAAAAGTTATCATGTGAATAGAAAATTGGTTTGCGTGCAAAAGAAATCATGATTTTAATGTAAGACATCGACAAATTCATGTTACCATGCAAATTTTAATTAATTTATTATGGTATCAAATATTTGTTGTAAATTTTCACAAAAGATATTTCACAACTATTTAAACAGATAAATGCACTGATAAAATCATTTATACATCAGAACGTATTTTCACTTTAGCTTATTTTTACGTTTTTGCCTTAGATATTAATTTTTCAGAAATTTGGGGAGTAATGTATAAGACACTTCCAATATCTGATATTTCACTTTAAGATGCTATGCAGTCAGTAGTACAGCATCTGTAGTATGTTTAATTTACAATCATAAATGAAGATCCATAATACTTACACAACCAATAGAATGCAGTCTATTGATTTCAGCTACTGGTGTGACTCACTTCATGTGTTTTTAGGTTGTGCAATTAAAATAATGTACACTTTTGTCCTACTTGTCATAATTAAAACATGTGTTGAGAAAAAAGTTCTAGAAAATTATTTTTAAATTAATTTAAACTAGAGTTAGGTTGATTTTGGTTCTCAGTTTAGATCCACTCAACTTTAAATTGCTTCATTCCAAAATCAGACCTATAAATGCTAAATTTCAGAAGTGTTTCTTGATTGCCAATGTGTTTACTTGGACAATGTTTAGAGACTTTGATAACAGATTTGAAAAAAAAATGGGGGGTGGGGAAGCCTGCCATTCATTTAATTATTGCAAAGACTATCATCTTCACTTGGAACTCCTTAAGAGATCAGTTTCATTGCTTCACGATTAAAGAAATGCTGCCTTTCTTGACTTTCCAGGTTGCAAAACGCACATAATGCTTTAAAACTGTTTTTCTGTCCCAGCAGTATCAGCCCTATCCACCCAAGACTTCAAGATCCCTCTTCACACACACTTCAGCTAATGGCAGTTAGTAACACCCCCTCTTCCCAAGAAGAAACAGTTATTTCAAGGCTCCCTAGCTACTTCTGCACTGGGAAAACAGGAACTCATAATTCTTTGACATTCATATCAACAGCTAGATCACAGATATATTTTGCCACAATATCACCTGTCTTTAACCAACACTGAAATACTACAGGTCCTCATATTTCTAGCCTAAACAGGTTGAACTTGTTCATGTACAAACTTTTGCCCTTCCTCACACCTTTTATTACCCAGGCACCAGACCCTAATCTCCAGGGTAGAGATTGAAAACAGAACAAAAGTAGTTCACCATTAACTATGTTTATGCTTAAATTCACAAAAGGTTTATGTGCAAATACAAGTCTTGATTACACTAGGCCTTTTGGTCAAAATGCATGACTGAGAAAAAAAAAAACAAACATGTTTAGTTCCACGAAGTCTCTTAAACCTACATTTTCACCCTCAAGTTCCCAAGACAGCTAAAACTGTTTTGCACACAATCATATTACTGTGGGACTGTAGCAAATACATCTAAACACCCTAGAAGGCATGGGATTTGCAAAGTCAGCGTACTGTAACCAACTCTCCCAAGGGAGCCTTTCAGGTAGCTACACTCGAAGTACAACAAATATACAGACAATGCTACGTTCGACAGAATTTGAAGACTATGTCAGAGATGCAGGTTGGCTTGTCAAATTGAGACACACTCCTCCCACGCCACTGAAGCTCATCCTAAGGACTGCCAGACCCCTGGAGCCAGGGCAAGGAAGCTACAGCAAGCACAAGTCAAGAGTCAAAGGGACATCCTCCTGGAAAGTGCCAAGTTCTGGACCTGGCATCTACTTCAAGGAGAGTTTCCATATTTTATCCAACAGTTGTTTAATGCAAAATACAAGACAGTCCCTTAAGCATCTGGATTTCTTTGATGTTTACTAGAGTTCAGGTACTGCCACAATCAAAACAGTAGCTGTGTAAACTCATTCATATGTAGCCAAATCTCTGTGGATTGCAGACGGCTCTTCAGCACGCAACTCGGAGCTATCAGTTCCACTCCTGCAGCCAGGAGTGCCTACAAATTAGCCGTTACTAAGCTTTGCTGCAGTAAATCCCTCTATATATTTACTTCACTTCTCAATAGTTTCTGTTTACAGCACTTTAGAACTGGTCCTTCAGCTAACAATCTAAACAAAGCATTTTTTAAATATTCAACTTAAACCAGCAAATCTCCATGCAACTCAACCAGCAAAATTTTAGGAGGATGAACTGCTATGCAAGAGAATTTCTTTTTTAAATGAAGTTATTTCTACCATCTTACTAAAGTTATTCCACACAGATTTTGAAAAAAAGAGAGGCAGTACTTTACAGACTATTTCATCTCATTTAAGGAACTATGACTTTAATTTACAGTTCTGTAGAGGAATGCCAATTTATAGCAACGCACCATCTTGTGCAATCTTTTTATTTTTTTTCCCCCTCGTAGTGAAAGATTTACAGAGCTCCAAGGTATTAACAGTTATTGAATAGCAGAATAAAGCCCTTCAAATATATACTGATAGAACAATCTTCAAATGAACATGAACCTGAATCTCAAAATTAAAATAAGCAGAACTGCTCAGGAAGATGAAACTGCAATGCACAGATTTTAAGTTAAAAGCTCAGAGACCAGAGCTCATGACAGCAAGATTAATGAAAGAGACCAGAGAAACACAGAGTACAAAAGACATTTCTGCCGAGATATTCACCACTTGATGTGGATATCATTATGAGCCAGAACATTACACTTCAACATATATATCGTCTGTTGTTTAACTTCCTTTTTTTACCATCAGCTTTTTTCCCCCCCATCTGGACATATAACTGGATTAAGCAGCATATAAAACTAGTGAAACTCATTATGTAAATCTCAATTTTGTGTCTTCAGGAACAAAGAAGAACTACATGCCGTGGCCCTTCCCTATTACAGGACAAGCCCTACAGCATACATGCACATACTTGAGCCTTGGGAGCTCCAGAAGCACGGGGTTTACCATGGATGAGCTACAGGACAAAGGCACACGGGTGACTGATGCCCTACATGTTCTAGAGTTTCCACTGGAAAAGAGGTTGCCAGAAGCAGACTGTTGACCCTGGAACGATTAGTGCAGCCAAGTCCTAGCAGCTGTCTCCTACAAGGATATCTTGAACATACACAGGCAACAGAAACTTGTCTGACAGGCACTATCTTTCACCAGGGTCTTTAGACCATCCCTTCAGTACGACACACAGTTTCCTGTGAAGACGCCTCTTATAAACATAGCACTTGAGAGTAGTCAATTATCAAGACCTATAGCAGGTTAGTATTCTCCCTGACTACTGCCTACTCCCTCCATTCTCCTGAACAGACCTGGGAAAAGGGACTGCCAGCATTGATTGATCACACCAGCTGAAGCCTGATGGATGGAAGAGTTGTTCTGGTGGGTCAGCAGTGGTCCATATACCATTTCCACAAACAGAACTATATAATAGTACCTACAGATCGCAGAGGAGAACTAAGATCACTCGGGGAACCTTAATTAGCAAAATAATGAAAAGGGGAAGAACAGGCAAACAGAAAAAATTAAGACTCATTACATGGCGTCATATGCTGTATCTCATGGGGTTTTTCCTACCTGTCTGTTTCCATACAAAGTCTGTAGATCCACCACAAAAACTTGTACCACAGAGTTAACGGAGTGATGTAAGAGAATTCACCCTTATAGCTATGGGGAATCTCATTTTTAAGGCTCCTTACCCTTACTTCTCAGACAGAAGTGTTAAGCCATATGTATGTGCAATAGGACATAAGCTTCTGCCAACCCCTCTTTATGTGTAGGCACGGTAGAAGATATGGCTCTCAATGCCTGGCAAAACACGAGGCTTTTTTATCCTGACTATGAAGCAATACTAGGAGAAGAGGGGGAAGGAAAGGCATATTAACAAGCACCAACAGCAAATGAACAGTTTCAGGTGACCTTAGAACCTGGGTTACATCCCAGGCGTTCGTGGGGAGACAGTCTCCTAGCCATCACATCAGCGAGGCTCATTCTTTTCCATCACCCAACTCCAACCTTCCCCCTGCGTGTTTCTCATCCACTCTTAGCATATTCCCTCACCCACTTCTGAATTTAGATCAAACTACTCTGGTCAAATAGCAAAGGAACACTGAGAATTCAGAAGATGCTGCCTCAAGATACAAAGACCCACAGCTACGTGGAAACTCATGCTGAAGCCTGAGCTGGAATATAACATCATCAAATTAATCAGCTAGTTAAGTATTTTTGAAGGTTCTATTGAACGTCTGCGAACTTCAACATTTTGAAGGCTTGCAATTTGTCTGAAATTGAACAGCTTTTCAATAAAATGACTAACAGCTGGACTGGATAAATTTTAAGTCCCGTTTCTGGAGCACAGGCATGTTGGAGTATCTTAAAGACAGGCCTCCAGGCCTTTGGTTTTTTAATAGTAAATTTTTAAGTCTTGTTTCTGAAAACTGATGCTGCAACACTTTGGCTGAAATGGAAACAAAGTGCATGCTCTCATACATGCATTTTGCCAAGAGAAACGCCAACATCAAAAATTTCAAACCAACTATTTACATTTGGCGAAGTTATAAGCAGTGCTACCAAGCTCACCTGCAAAGAGCAAAGTAACCTCCCACCCTGCATATAACAATGTAAAGAAAACATAGATGACACAGGAAACAGACTTCTCTAGAAAACCTATTCAAAGAGAGTAAGGTACACTTTCAAATGTAGTAAGAAGTATACATTCATTGATCTGACCTTGTTCAATCTTGTTTCATAGGTTTTTAGAATTATTTCAAGTGTGCAATACATATTTTCAAGCATGAGTTTCAAATCATTACTGTATTTAGAGTTGTAGCTTGTAAGAAAATAATATCTTTTGGTTGTTTTTAATCAGAGGCTGTTATCCAGTAAACACCAGTGCAGCAGACTATACCTTGAGCACAGCATCCAATTAAACAATACAATCCTTACTTACCATAATCAGCCAGAAGCGATGGAGACAAAACAACCTCCATGTTTGTTCAGCATCAAATCCAAACAATTTATGTTTGTTAGTTACTGAGAGACTTTGATTATAACTGACTTGCAATAATCACTAACCACCTGCACAGTTTATGTAGCATCTCTACAAACAAGATCCTTTAAGAAGTTCTAACCCATTGTACGGGCAATGATGGAAAATATACTGCAACCATCACAGTATCCCCTT
>NW_008824056.1:2054930-2056823 GCF_000699105.1 Pygoscelis adeliae
GAACTGCAGGAGTCCATCTACAGGAGAGAATCAACAAGTCAGGATGAGATGCTACTTGAGCTTCAGCCAGGAAACAAGGTTAACAAATAAAATTTTTCTGAGTCCTCAACAAACATGCTCACTAGCTAATAAGTAGGAGTCACAGTGTTACTAATGGCAATGCTGCTCCCCCAAAAAAGGGAAACCACAAACAGGCAGAGAGGGTAGAAGTCCCTCTCAGACAGTTTCTATGCATGTACAGATCAAAGAGTGTCTTTGTATCTACCTCCACCAAGCTTGCAGTTATGTGGAAACTCTTCCTGCTCTACAATTCAGAAAAATTGCTCTTGGCAGAAGAGGAGAGTTGATTAGAAAAGACAAAGTTGCTGTTCTTAAAAGGGCAGCAACCTGAATTATTGTTGTTGATTTTACATACTTATCCAGTGGTGCATCTTTCCCTTCGCCAAGTTTCAAGATCACTACGGGAGGACCACCTGAATCACATCTACCAAGACAGCTACCATAATTGGTCACCTCAGAAGAAAGTCTAGAGATCAAAGAATCACAGAAATTCAGCTACTTTCTTACAATCTCTCCCATAGGAACAAGAATCCACAGACACCAAACGTACCACAACATTATCTTCCGGTTACTTAAAGGATGTCCTCTTTGACAATTACATCAACAGTATTTTTCAAAATCATTAATTTTGAACTTGAAGAAAGTTCGTCTCAACTCAAAATCACGAATGAGCAATTTATAGTAACAGTATTCCTTAATTCAGCTTCAAATCTTTAGATTTTAAAGTTAAAGGTGGTAAAAACTAGGCTCAAGGAGACATCACATGCCCATGGTCATCCAGGACACCAACAGCAAAGTAGAGAATTGAACCAAGGCCTCAAACCCTAGTATGGTGCTCATCTACTAAGAGCCAGCCTCCACAAGCCATCTTTTGCTCAATAATTCTTTATTCTACAAACTGGCCTTCCGCAACATAACTATATTTTCCATACTTGAAGGCAATAAGAACTACAAACATTCCTATTTTAGATCAACCCAAGTAAGTTCACTAAGGGCATTAATTAATCAGCATTTCTTCCACGTAACCAGCTTTTAGAATAAGCTTACTGACCAACAAAGCTTACCTGAGTTTTATGATGCAGCTTTTGGTATTTCTTTTAAATCAAGTTCTAAATACCTTCCTCACTCATGGTGTATAAGATCATGCTAAAACACTTAAAATAACATGTTTAAAATTCATCTCAGATCATTAGAACAGATAAACTGTTCAAAAAAAAGTTTCATTCATATCTGAAAAAGTAGCACCCAGAACTGTATTTAGCTGAAACATAAAATGAAAATACCTAAACCGACTACTGCTAGAAACAGCACATCAGATACAGAAGAAACCAAATCACATACCTTCTTTACCAACACTTTCACAAACAAGAGCTAGAAAAATAAGAACCTACACAAGTAATTTCCTCTTATCGCCCTATGAATCAAAACATAAAGTGGATTCCAAGGGCAGGTGCCAGGGACAGTACCACCCCTCACAGGTACTACGTGCTCCCCACTCCCATCAGTTGGGCCCTGCTAGTACACAGTAGGAGGAAAAACAGACTTGAAAAAGACTGGGAAGAAAGCAATTCCTAGTGCTCCGTGCCAGTTTCCACCAGGAAATCCGACCAGAGTCAGGAGAAACACACCCCGGGCTCAGCTCTGCTCCCCAGCCGGCTGCTCGGCGCTGCTTGCCTTTGGCAACGCCGTTCTCTACGCGCTGCTCCTGCTCTGCCCCGCACAAGACGTTACACACTCCTCTGCCCGCACACACAGTAAGAGACTACTCCTAGAAGAGACGGACACGTTTATGACCGGGGTTATCACACACGCACGCACCCCCCGCACTCCTCA
>NW_008824056.1:2057941-2058801 GCF_000699105.1 Pygoscelis adeliae
GGGCTGTGCCCCGGGGAAGGGAGCGCCCCAGCCGCGGGGTGAGCACGTCCCGGGCCGCGACCCGCCGAGCCGGGCCGAGCTCAGCCTCCGCCGGGCAACGGCGAGAAACGCAACGAAACGATTTAATCCCTACCCTTAATTCTGTTTTTTGACGAATTTGGTTAGTTTAACGCGAGTTTCCGAGCACACGCTCCCCGTCACGGGAATTGCGAAACGTTGCGTGAGGATAAACGAAACGTAAGGATGGAAGAGTCGCTGACGATCATCTTTCCCGTCGGCAGCCGGTCTGTTCCCGTCGGGACTCCGGTGTCCGATCCCGCCGGTACCGAAAATGCCTCCCGGGGCGGAGCGTGGACAAGCGGGACCGGTTCACCGGTGGCTCGACCCGCTCTGCTGCCTGAAACGGGAGTAACAGTAAATCATTGCCTATCGCGGCCGAGGCGCGTGTAATTGGATCTGAAGAAATGCTAATTCCATCCTCGATACCGTACCTGCTCGAGTAAATAAACGCTCTTTTATGTAAAGTCATCTTTCCAAAGGTCAAATGAAAAATCAATACATAAGCAAGAGTTAAACAATTTTGAATAATTTATTAGGATTCTAGCAAAGGTGTAAAAGAGACGACTTCTGTCAACAAAGTACTCTCTTAATGGGATTTAAACAACAAAGGAAGAACAATATTAGCAATAAATAGCGTAATTCGCTCTAATCTGATGCCTCAATTCGCCGCATGAGAAAACGTTAATGATACGGCCGTATTTGTCACTGTCAATTAGCCCGTAATTTATTTGGTGGATTTGGGCGTCCACGGAGGAACTTTTCCGGCTCCCGCGCCGCTCGCCCGGGGACGGTTCCACGGC
>NW_008824056.1:2060647-2063489 GCF_000699105.1 Pygoscelis adeliae
CCGCCCCGGCGCTGGCACCCTGGGCAGCCCCCCCAGCCCCGCCGCGGTCCCCCGTCCCGGCCGCCCCGCCTGTCTGACTTGACTGCCTGTGTCGTGCCCAGTCTCCCCAGAGCTGAAGGACCGCAAGGAGGATGCGAAAGCAATGGAAGACGAAGGGCAGACGAAAATCAAGCAGAGGAGGAGCCGGACGAATTTCACCCTGGAGCAGCTCAACGAGCTGGAAAGGCTTTTCGACGAGACCCACTACCCGGACACTGCCTGTGTCGTGCCCAGTCTCCCCAGAGCTGAAGGACCGCAAGGAGGATGCGAAAGCAATGGAAGACGAAGGGCAGACGAAAATCAAGCAGAGGAGGAGCCGGACGAATTTCACCCTGGAGCAGCTCAACGAGCTGGAAAGGCTTTTCGACGAGACCCACTACCCGGACGCCTTCATGCGGGAGGAGCTGAGCCAGAGGCTGGGGCTGGCGGAGGCCAGGGTGCAGGTAGCCAAGCCGTGCCCGGCTGCGAGGATGCGTGGGTGCCTGCGTGCGTGGGTGTGTGTGCACGGTGGAAGGGGCCAGCTCGGTAAAACCCGGCCGTGCCCTGTCCCCCGCGGGGCTCCCGCGCCCCGGCCGAGAGAGACGAGCGGGGCTCCCCGCGCCGAATTGGTCCCAGCAAATCTGTAAAATCACCTCCCCGGGCTTTCTTGTGGTTTGGCCTCCCTGCAAGTCCCCTGCCCCTCGCTCTGTGGCGTTTTATTTAATCTCTGCGTTTGTTTCACCTCTGCCTCGGCAAGAGCTACAACGGCTATTTTGTTGGCGTGGGCTGCGGTCCCTCTCCGGGCTGCTCCTGGCGCAGGGCTTACCGGGCGGACGTACCAATTAACTTTATAGATGTAGTGACCATAAACTAAATTAGGAACGGCTAAGTGCAAAAAAAATTTACAGTCCGTTTCTCGTCGTAGTTCTTAAATCTTGAGGGAAGCGGCACGAGAACTGAGCGAAGTGCACAGACCGGCTTTGTTCGGATTTATGAAATACAAAAGTCTGGAATAAAACCAGGCTATTTTAAGCGTTCTCCCGTACCGAGAAGCCACAGCTTCCTTTGATTTAACCTGCGCGTTTAACCTCGGGCTGCCCTCCCAAAGTTTTTCAAAATCGGTTCCTGGGCTGGTTTCTGCGAGTTTTGTCGGGATGAGACGAAGAGCGAGGAAGGGTCCGGGCTTTGCCCGGCTGGGGAGGAAAGTTAACTCCTCAAACGAGAACAAATGTAGCTGCTCCGGTGTATTTCCGTTCCAATAATAAAAGAAGAGAAAATGATGGTCATTATTTGTTTGAACACATGGAGTAGTTTTAGGCCCCTAACATCTGCAGCTGTTAGAAAGTATTGCTGTAACAGATACTCCCCCTCAATCTTTGTGCTCGTAGGCCACCATCTGCACCGAGCTATGCGCACAATCCTTGTGGGGTTTCCCTGCATCTTGTCATAGGGTAAGGACAGAAACAGAGCGGTCACGTCGAACCGAAAAAGTAATAATAAGCAGCTTTTGTCATCACAGCCTGACGCACATGAAAAAAGAGCCTTCATTTTCCCGCTCGCCCGTTCTTCCGCCGAGGCGGCCGCCTATTTACGCCCAGCAAATCTTAACAAAACCAAAGAAAACAAAGTTGCTGGGCTTCAACTCGGCTATGAAAAATGTCAAAGGGAGGTGCTTCCTTCTGCTGGCTGTTTGCTCCACAAAGAACGCGGCGGCGTATGATCCGCGCTCCCATTATGCCAAATCGCAGGGCGCATAATAACTTTCGGAGATTTACATAGATTAAACCCATTCCCTTTAAATCGTTCCGGAAAACGCTTTGCAATAATATTTTGCCTCGCATCTGCACTAATTTGTAAATTATGGAATGTGCGTTGCCGCGGGAGGCTGAGGGAGAACATGGCTGTTGGGCAGATTTTGCTTGGCTGAAGTAAATGACAGGGCGGGGGAAATTCACATTTATATTTGTCTCTTCAAGTAAGACCTCAAAAAAGAATTTATTTTTTTTTTTTGGCCGTGGGGGGAAGGATTGCTTGGTGGATGTGGCTTCTGAGATGCGGTGCAGAGGTCTGTCTTTAAACAGGAATGTTTTAAGACGCGCTCTCCCTCCTTCCCTCTCTCCCTCCCCTCTCTTCTCTAAGCGAGCAGAACTTTATTCGGGAAGTTTATTTCAACAATTCCATTTCCAATATTAAAAGTATGTTCTTGTCTAACGCGCAGCCTTTTCTGTGGAAGCAAATTAGATTATCATGATAATGAGACAATTATTCCGCTTCTGTGCTACACTCCACTGCACAGAGGAACAGAGAAATTCTAAACTTCTTTGTAGCGAAGCTTTTATGACAGTAATTACCCCCTCCCCCCTCCCCCCCCCAAAAAAAAAGTGAGTCATTAAACTCTTTGGTGTTTAGTTTTTCTTGAAGATGAAGCTAATTAATTTATTTATTAATGAGCACGATCTTCTTAGGCCTGACGGTGCAAACATCCAAACCCATTATCCCCAGTTAGTATTAGATATCAGGGGGAGATTCAGGTCTTTTGGGACCCCGATGTGGAAAGACGAAACCGGGGCTCAGAAAGTAATTTCTCTGAAACGAGCACTCCGCGAATGTCGATTTTCTGTATATTTTGACTCTCTTCCCTTGCCTTTTGCGTTTCGGAGCTCATGAGCGGGGGCTGCCCGGGAGGAGGGAGCCCAGCCCGCGCCGCAGCCGGCTTTCTTTGTCTGCCGGGTTTTTTATTCTCGGTGGGTTTATTTTTTCGCACTTCGCGTCTTCCCCGCGGCGGTGGCAGCGCGGCCGTGGCGGCCGTGGCCCCCCCCCCTCT
>NW_008824056.1:2063947-2065814 GCF_000699105.1 Pygoscelis adeliae
AGTCCGCCTCCGCCGCCTCCGTGGTGGCCGCCGCCGCCGCCGCCAAGACCACCAGCAAGAACTCCAGCATCGCCGACCTCCGCCTGAAGGCCAAGAAGCACGCCGCCGCCCTGGGGCTGTGACCGGGCTCGCTCGCTTCTTTTTTTTTTTTTCTAAATGAAAAGGGGGGGGGGGACACAAAGACGAGGGGGAGGAGAAACTGACGGGAGATATATACTTATTTAAAGAATTAGAGGAACTAGACGCGCAGCTGGGAAGTTCACAGGTTTTGAAACTGACCTTTTTCTGCGAAGTTCACTTTAATACAAGAAATTTGATAAGAGAGGCGGGCCTCCTTTCACGTTGCATCAGATACTTGAGTTTAACAACCACGTCTGGAATAGCGACAAAAAGAAGAGAGAGAGACGACGACGAAGAGGGGAAAAAAAAAAAAAACCCACAAAAAAAAAAAACCACGGGGAAAAAAGAGACAATGATTTCTCTGCGAATTTCTAATGGGAAACTGTCCGGGATACTTCCTCCAGCAGCATTCCGGGTTGCATGTATTTGTATTTCATTGATGGAGTCCTTTGATTCACTTGCACTTCACCCTCATCTTTAGTAGGAAAAAACAAAACAAAACAAACAAACGTGGCTGGGTTCTTTCTCTTTTAATCTCGGAGGGAAGCAGAAAGAGAGAGGGAGATCAAGCACTACTTTTTCCACTCTTAAATCTTTGTGGGTCGTTTGCTGTCCCACCTCTGACATAAAAGGGAGCGGAAAGCATCAGGAGAGCGGAACGTGCCTCCCGTTGCGGGGTCTCTCTTGTCCGAAGGGCAAAAACAAAAGAAAAAAATAAAAAAATAAAAAAAGAGTATTTAATTCCCAACCACCACTTTACACAACGGCAAATTCCAATAAGAGGTACTGGGTACATGTAAAATATGTTGATACACACGAACAAAGTTTATTTTGGCTATGACTTGTGAATCGATAGTTGACTGTCAAACATTTACATTTTATCTCATAAAGGTGTATCTATTCACGTAATCTTGTGATTTTTTTTTTGTTATTATTATTTGAAAGACGTATAGCTATTTAACCTGGGGTACCTTGCAGTCGGTGATTGTTATCCCAGTTTGCCATCAGACCCTCATGCTTATTGCCAAGACAGAGGGAAAGCTCTTCTACGCGAACTTTGGTATGGACGGGCTTTGTATCTATTTGTTCTCCATGAAAACAAAATTATTTATATTGACCATATTTTTTCTAGTGTATTTTAAGTTATTTTAAAAAGAAAAAAAGAAAAAAAGATGCTGTTATTTCATTACATTTGTTGTCAGTACAATATATTTTGTTTCACTCAGGTTTGCTTCACCTTTTTTAATCCATTTTCGACGTCACGAATTTCAATAAGTGCCAAGTAATGAATTTAAGACACTTTGCGACCTATTGACTGAAAAGGGTAACGTTTTGGTGGACGGTTTCACGTCACCTCTGGTACTGTTAATAGTAAATCATCGGTGATATTCTTTCTTTTCTGTGTTTACACCTTCTGTAGAGCTCGCACGTTTCTTTCTGCTCCGTAGATATCGCGACAAACCGATAGCGCCCAGCACGACGAGGAAGCACCGCTCACCTCTGCGCATCTTTTGTCACCACTTTATATCAGTTTCCCTGAGTTTCGGCTTCACAAAACTTATCGCGGCGTTTTGATTTGGCTTTCTTTTGAAGAAAAATAGACCGGTGGAAGTTATATAGCAATTGTGTCTTTATAAGTTCTGTCAAGTTCCCTCAGGTAATAAAATCGAGGAAAGTGTAATGGCTCAAAATATTTTCCAGGGAAGGAACGGGGGGAATTGGCACTGTGCAAAATTCGCACCTCCCG
>NW_008824056.1:2066771-2105501 GCF_000699105.1 Pygoscelis adeliae
CGCGGGGTGGGCAGGGGCAGGAGCAGTGTGACCCACAGGAAGGGAGCCCTCCCGGAGAGGGCTGCAAGGAGCAACAGCAAAGTCAGCTCAGACGTTTATATGCTAATAACGGGCAGAAAATGATAGATTTTATGTTAGGTAAAACAGCTTTATTCAAGCAAAAGTAAGATACTGCTAATTATAAAGTCAATAAAACTAACGGTGGTGTCGATTGATCCCCGAATAAAGAAGTTAATTAATATGTGCACGAGCAGCTAATATTGCAGCCTGGTCATTGTGGCCCCGCAGTTCACATCCACTGCACAGCCTCGAATATTCTCCAGATAAACTTGTCACGTCTTACCTCCTCTGTTTAAAATACAACTAGTTTAAATATAGTTACCTAACAGTCTTGTGCAGATTATTGATGTATGTAACATAAACTGTGACGGATGCATACAATGTAAATTTCAAATCTATACGATATGATTAGATATCGGCATGTCTGTTGTGTGATTGTAATAGAAAAAATGAAAAATGTACTTTCATCGTAACAGGGAAAGATGATTGGATGGTGTAAGAGAACTGTGTATTTTTTAGCGCAACTGTGATTAAAATAAAATAGTCTTAATGGGATATTTTTGGACAGGAATACTTACATTCCTGGTTTCCTTGGACTGGAATACCTACTAAGTCTATAGGCCGACAGAAGTTGGCCAGAACTCTTCTGTTTCAATTTTATTTCTTAGAGTGTCTGAACCTATGTAAAAACCCATAAGTTTCATGAAATTTAATTATGGCTATTTCATGAGCCAGCCAGTGCACATACAATATATGCTTTCTGTAGATAAAATTTTAGCATGGGATTTACATGGAGATGTGCTGGCCAGAGAAGGGGATTTAGAGAAAAGATCAAATAAATCATGTAGGAAGGAGTAAACACCTGTTTCTGTCCTCGTAGAGCCGATTGCATGTTCACAGCAGGAACTTATGCAGATTCTTGTTCAGTGAAGTAGCAGTTTCCACATTTTGTTTGCTCTCTACAACACCACGATGTTAGGTGAGCAGCGAAATGCTATGGCAGCCAGATGTCTTACAGAAAACTCCAAACACCACCACGCTAACTCCCACCATAGATTTTGGTTCTCCATACAAGAACACTTAAAAGGAGAAAGAAAGAAAACACTGGTTTTGTCCAGTGCATAAAAGGGCATGAAAATGTGCTAAATACTGTGTATAAAATTGGTATGTCTCATACTGTTCATTAGCAGCTCAGC
Organism: Pygoscelis adeliae; assembly: GCF_000699105.1. Lineage (NCBI taxonomy): Eukaryota > Metazoa > Chordata > Aves > Sphenisciformes > Spheniscidae > Pygoscelis > Pygoscelis adeliae. Next base: position 2,068,028 of record NW_008824056.1, read on the forward strand.
TTTATTCCAGGCGAAGCTTTTAACCACTGCACTTAAACTTGCCTTTCAGAAAAGCAGCATCAGAAGAGCGCTTGAGCCTCTGTGGTATCCAGCTGATGGTTCTGCGCAACAGCAGTGTGCCCTTACGGGTACGGCAGTCCTAAGAGTGAGCTGCGGCTGAATACTCAAGGAATAAATAATGTGTTTTGTGTAACAGTACACACTGTACTAACTCCTGCCCAGTAAATATTGATACTTGTCCAATTTTGTGGCTGTTCCCTTGAATTTTCAGTTTCTCACAGTTTCTGAGCCTGTTCATCCTTACTATGAAGTACCAGCAGGTGAACTTTAGACCTTAAAGGTCGTCTACTACATATATTTAAAAAATAAAAGAAGCAGGTCTGTATCACTTTTGCATTTTTGAGATGGGCAACAAAGTTCTGAAAGGAACTGGAGAAATTGTGCTCATTTTTAACCTTTCCTATATTTAAGCTGCAACTGCCCCTGGTTTTGATGGAGGATCTAATAAGTGTTCTCAGAAATGTGAGTTGTCACTACTCACGCTTTACATGAGTGGCCAGTCTTCTCTCCAGATGTTCTGTAGGCAATTAAGTTAGTGTGAATGAAGAAAATTCTCAGAGTTTTCTACACCATGAATCTTGCTAGTCTGGTTGCAGAGTGTTTAGGGGTTTGGCTTCTAGGATGCAGTTATACTGTTTTGCCAGTCATTACTCATTTTACTGACCGGGCAAAAGCTAAATTTCTAATGGAAAAACCAGCAGAGCCCTCAATGCCCATCATCTTTCTTGGCGGCGTGATAACAGCGTGCCTTCTTTTGACAGAGTAACAAGCAACACAAACACCAACCCCTCCCCAGTTGGAGGCTGATTTTTGTTTTCACTTGGCAGGTGCCTGTAAAGGCCTCCCAAACGGGGTTTCACCCGTCTGCAGGCAGCCTGCGTGCTAGGAGGGAGGCAACGGCTGCGAGTGCAGGGCGCTCCTGCCTGCAGTGTTTGTAGGGATCTCCTGTATCATTATGTGTAATGTCACCCATGCTTTGCACATACCGATGCTGTGCCGACATATGGCTCTTGTTTTGTGTTGCAGAAGGCAGCCTCTTTTTCAGCAATAATGTTTTTACCCATATGAGAGCCTTAACTTTTCCTAGAGGGGGAAGGTAAGCTGAAAGAATAAAAAAGGAAAAACTGCTGCTTTGCTCCAGTAGCTAATGCTGCATAACCTGCCTACTTCTGTGGCCTCAGAAAGTAGGTAATTTGGACTCCGCTGTCCCTTTTTCTGTCACCCTGACCCCAAGTTGCTAGCTCTTTCTGTAAGATAATGGAAAAAAATGTGTATGCAAAGGAGATTTGCATCAGGTTTTGCAAGCCCTTTTCTCTGTGTTAAACTTATTAATACTGCAGCTACGAAAGATGCTTGAGAATGTTTTCCTTCATAACAAAGGTTTTATGGCCTTTGCACATCAGACATGCTCTTCATTAAATACTGATGTGATATCAAGAGTCTCCTTTTACACAGGTAAAAATCTCCCAGGGGAAAATTCTGAGAGATAATTCTGAAATGGGGAAGTACAAAAGGCACTCATCATGGGCCAGTGCTCCAAACACGGGGCAGTTTGACCTTATCACGAGCCTGAAACCACCGAGGATATAAACCTGTGGTTGGTAAAACACAGTGCCAGAGTAGTGTAACCTTTTATGAACATCTTCCTCAAGTTAATTCCAAGAAAAGGTAACAGTTTTAATAATGCATTAAGAAAATGCAGCTGCATCACCGTTCAGGCTGACATTCCATGTGTTACAGACTAATACCTACATCAGTGCTACTCACTCGGGATTCCCACCGTGATCCTGGAAGTGCATCTACAGGTCCTTAACAGTTTGTGCAGCCGGGTGGCTGTAGGCTCCATCAGCAGGTGCCTGCAGTTCCTCCTCTCTCTGCCGGTGCTGGTGCCCTGGTGTTTTGCTCTTTGAAAATGTCACCCTTGATCCTGCACCTTCTGGAAAAGGCAGCAAGCAGATACAAGCTAGTCAACAGTTGCTTCTGTCTGGTCGACAAGCTGGTCAGCAGTTGTTTCCCTCTGACTTTCAGTGTTTTGAATGCACACTTCAACAGTGCCCCCTGCATCTGTATTATCACTCAAGCTTTCTGGCGTCCTGGGTTTGCATAAAGAGATCTCATACCACTGTGAAATGGTAAAGGCTGGCAATTTTGCTCAGGACTTAATGGCTGTGGGGTCATATTGACTTCACAGTTCCTGCACTCTGTGAAACCCAACAATTTTGATTCTCCAGTCATCTGCCTTTAACTAGCACCTTCACTGCTGTGGTCACATGCTCCAGCAAGATGTTAACATGCTCCGCATGCTCTGTAACAGGGGAAACAGTTCGTCACTCCGATATTAGGTGGCCACTGCCGTCCTCCTATTTCCCTAAGAACAAATTAGACCTACTCTTTTCTTTTGCTTACAGGAGGAGAACACGTCCAGCCAGTCATTGATGATGAGAACACCGGATGCAGCTTACACAAGATGGTGGAGTTAATCCATATTTGAACAGCTCACACTAGACAGAGTGTTTGAAAAATAAGAGTTGGCCATGCTATTAGAAAGCATCTGAATTTTGGATGCAGCCAGAAAGAGACACAACAACTTTTCTTGGAGGGCATTGTGACTAAAAGAGTTTTTCTGGTGAGAACTGGCACCAGTTGATCACCCTTCTCAGTGTGCCCGAAGATCATAGAGGGTGCTTTAAGCCTTAGACCGTGCATCATACCATGGCAAAGACAGCAGTGTGCAAACTGTTGTATTAACAACACCACACTTACAAATCTCTTAGTTGTCCTTTGAGTAAATATTTAAGCAGCGGAAACTTGGCTAGCACTTACCAAGATTGGTAATCTGCTGAAAAATAAGATACTGCCTGTAGCCCATTACAAAATAGCTGTGAATACTCAGAACATCTTTTCCGCCATCCCTTTACTTAATGTATATACATTATTTATTATGCAGATTTTCTTTTATGAAATATTTAGATTTGGAAGTGTTTTGACATGTGGTAATCTTTAGGAAGAAGGTAAACATATTCTTTTTTAAAGAAAATGTAAATAAATTATTCCCCCAAAATATCTTTGAGAGGTTAAATGCAGGACAATGGAAACCACATGGAAATGCCCCCGCTGTCCCTGTGCAGAACATTCACATGTATTTCCATTGACTTTGTTGACTGCAGCAGAAATTCTGCTTGGGTGAAGACCACAGTACAGAACCTATAAGAAAAAGAAAACAATAGGCTAATGAATTAACTGGGTTTGATACATTTTAAATATCTAGTTTAGATTATCATAATTACTTGGACAGCCATCAGTTTGAAGAAATACCATTGCTACAACATTCGTCCTTACTATGGAAAGGGATGCTAACTAATCCACATGGTTTCTGGTAATTTTTTTAGATAATTTTTCTCCTTGTCCAGTACTCGCAGGTGGGTTTTTGGTTATTTTTACACTGCTGCACCTGCAAGGCCGCAGGAGAGGATTCCCCGATAGGATCTGTTGGCTTTAAAGACCAGGTTCTTACCTGGTGTAAACAGCGGTAGCTCTGTCTTACACTCATTGCATCAGGAAAAGATGTGACCCTTAGTGGTTTTTGTCCTTGTTTCATGCAGCTGACAAACAGCTTTATAATATGAAGCAGATGAAAATTTTTACACACGTAATCAGTTTAATTACAGAAATAGTTTACAATATTTTCCTACCCAGGTAAAGGATTTTGTATGAATTTCAAAAGTAATTTAACCATAGTAATATTTCTAAAGGAAAGATAAACGTTTGCAATTCATAAATTATTTTATGTTCAGATGTAATTAGTTTAGATTAATTTCTAATGGACTTGTTTTGCTTGTAATCAAGAACTTATTTTCATGGGCCGGGGAAATGCCTGTGAATTTTCTCTCCGAGCTTTCTTTCATAACATCTGCACCGAGACTTCTCAGTTAAACAATGGAAAGGCAGGATTTACAGAGTGTCAGCTCGCTGTTCTGTTCCTGGGGAAAGATGAATTAAGCCTTCTGTTATAAATGGAATACATACACTTCAAAACAATAGTTATTAGCCAAGATATGTCCAAGGTCAGGCTAAGTTATATATGATGTATTCCTATGAGTAATTTATCTTTATGGCTATTTAAAGTGTGAATACATTTAAAATTTTTTCAAGCTTTTGCATAAGTTTTATAAGTGTCCCACTTAGTTTTCAGAAAAATAAAAATTAACATTAGCCAGGAATAGCATTTGTTTTTAACTGTTTCCTGTGTGCTCATGCACTCATTGTTCATTACCTCAGGGAAACATGTGGTGGTTCAATGTACTTAGCGTGCTGTCAATAAGGAAATGGTAGATTTGGTCTTGTCTAATTTCAGAAAACTTGAAGCAATAGCTTGCAGATACATAGATTAATGTTAGGGGCTCAGGCATGCTAGGATAATAACTGGAGCAGAAAGAAGAATTTTAGTTCTGCCATTGGTAATCAAAAATGCCATTTATGTTTAAAATGCTTGCCCTTTCATATTTTAACAGCAATAACATTGGGATAGTCATAATTTAAATAGGGAATTGAATTTGAAAAAACTTAAAGAAAACTTAAAGAAATTCTGAAAGCTGTCCTTAAATCTGCATTGGCTTCTTCTTGCCTCGGGTGTCCCTACGGGCAGTACCACCACTATTCCTGTGCTCTTGTTTCTGTATCGCAGTCCTCCTCTTGCCCACAGGTCTGGACCCTGTGTGCTGGATATACCCTGTTCTTCTACTGACTTCAGCAGTGCATACCTGCCACTTGGGAAAGAGCCTTTTATTTTAAAAGTGCTAATTCTCTTCTCCACACATTGCTTATTTCCTCAAAGTTAAAAAAACTTTAAAGCTAAAAAACAGCTAAAAAAAAATCCACACAAAACTCTATAGCCACATTTACCATCCTCCAAGTTCCTCGGCCATCACTGTGCCCAGGCAGGTAGCCGGGAAGTTTATGATAAGTTTTGGTGAGTTTTGAAGTAATGAGATCAGTTTTTAAATCCCCCAGCTCATATAAGTAACAGTGGATGGGCTTAACATAACCTTACGGGAGAGCTTCCCCACCCCTTGTCTCTGGATGTCTTGAGAGGAATTGCAACACAGATGAAGCATCTCCATCTAGTACCTCACGTAACCATTCCTAATTTCTTGCCTGGTTCTGCATGTGATTTTCCCATCTCCATGCTGACTTCCATGTCTCTTCTTTGCCACTGTCTCTCACGTTATCCCAGTCTCCCTCCAAAGTACCATCGGTCCCTTGCTCCACATTTCCTCTTGCCCACCAGTCTGTATGATGCATTCCTGTGGCATTGTTTGCCTCTTCCTGATAGCCCTTCTCCATGCCTCTCACCCCAGCCCTCCAAAGATGTTTTTTCTTGTCTTCATTTCTCTCCACTGGCAGTCCTTTCTCCTGGACACAGCTTCCAGCCTGTTCAAAATGCCGTAGGGGAACAAGTGAGCTGGTCTGAGGGTGGCTGGAGAACAGCGAGAGGCACCAACTGGCTTTAGTAAGGCAAAATAAAACCACACAAAAAGGACTGAGCTCCTCTGACATCACATTAACTACATAAAAAAACACTCAAAATCCCCAGGACTGTCTCAGCTGCCTCTGCCGGGGTGATGTGAAGGAGTTTTGTGCTGATCAGTGGCACAGTTTGCGTGCCCGACAGTTGCACGGTAGCCCCAGGGTTATGCTCCCATCAGATCCTGCAAGGGGAAACGTTCCCTTCTATGCACCATGTCATCCTTCGTCGGCTTATGGAGAGCACTACACAATGGAGAAGTACAGGGCCCTGCAGCAGGGCTTGCAAGGGAGGTCTGCATGCTGCATCAGGTCTTCTCTTGAAAACCCAAGGGCTGGGACCCATGGGTATACTTTCTTTTTCTCCTCTTCTACTGAGAACCTTGCTCCTGCTCATAACTGCCTGGCAAGTGGCAGGAGACAGCAGAAGGCAGCCTCACTGCTGATGGAGGGTGACAGGCTCTCGCTTCAAGCAGGAGCAGGCGCCTTGACAACCCGTGCGCAGGAGGGACGGCAGCGTGAGCATCTTCATCTCGGCAGAGGCTGATGGAGCAGGCAGGAGGGGGACCCAGCCTGGTGGGGGGCACCAGCAACTGCTGCTGGGGAGGTCAAGGTGGGGGCTTGCAGGGGAGGTGAGCAGCCCAGGGGTGAGCCCCTCTCCATCCCTCCCTCCCTGAGGCATGTAAGCATTACTGCTCTCTCATCATTTTCCCCTCCCTTACAGATCTCATTCTCTTCCTTGCTAGAAAAGGAGATAAGATACACTGAGGATCTGAGTACATTTTCCAGCTAACCCATGTCTTTACAGAGGGTGAGTGCCATGGTGAGCACTCTTCTGTCTCAGATAGTAAGCTGCTGTCTGCAGCAGCCAGTGCTTTCCTGCTCTTTTCCCCTGCTGGGGTTGCTGCTCACAGTGTCATTTTCCTGGGAAGATCTGAGAGCTCCCTGGGGACAGTCAGAGACCTGGGAAAAATACCTATTCCCTGTATGTCCTTAGGAGGCAAAATCCTGTGCACTGACAAGCATCCTGGGACAGTCAATAACACTGGAAAAATACAGCAAGATGGTACGTTTGTTAATTTAGTCTGTCCAGCCAGAATATAGTGGTCCCAGGACATCTCTCCGTAAGGTCAGAGCAGGGCAGGAATGGACCTCCCTGGCAGCCAGATGCTGAGGAAGCTCCAGCCACCCCGCTCCTGGGGTCCAAGTTCACGTACTTATGGTCTTCCTGTTTGCAAGGGGAGTTGTGGTAGATCTTTGGTGCAAACGCAGCCCTCTGAAGCAGGGCTTTTCAGTTTTTACTACCAGAGAGGAGCGCACAGCTGTGTCTCCTGGAGGATGCTGGAAGGAAGGCCACAAGCCAGGCTTTCCAGAAAAGGTACTGCAAAATGTAAATGGAAAAAAAAAATCAGGTTTGTGCACAGAAGAAATGCACTGCCCACAAATTGCATTTTTCCTTGTTTTCTTCTGTACAGCTATTGAGTAGACACAACCTTGTTTAGCTTAAAAGATCTAAGAAAATTATAGCCTAGGGCTCCTGGCTAGTGTCTGAGTGTTGCTCTTATCATTGAACAATTTAAGACCAAATGTCCATTGCAACTCTAGTACTCAATACTACCGACAATTTGCCCTGGGACACCAAGGAAGGCATCAAATGTGGACAGGCTTTGGAACAGACTCCCATTAAAAATTTATAAAATTATTAAATACAGCTACAGCTCCTGCAGAGAAGCAACAAGCTTGTAATACTGCTTATTTTCAAGTGGTCACACGTACTAATGTGAAAAGTATTGAATCTCCATAAAACTAGACTAGATCAGGCAAATAAATAAACTGAAAACACCTCTCTGAAGCAAATGGCCATTGAGCCCTGAATTGCAACTTTCAGGCAATAGCAAAATTAGTTAATCCTATAAAGCAATCTTATGTCTAGGAACCTATGTGTTCTTTGTGCAGTAACAGCATCAAGTCCGGTGATACTGAAGGTGGCGGATGCAATAACCAAGCTTCACTGCAGATGGACATAGGAAACAATTGAGCTTCCTTATGTAACAAGATGGCCAAAACAGTAGAAGCCATTCCCTAAATGTAGGCAGAAACCGAGATGAGTCAGAGATTAGGAGTGTGTGGGTGGAGAGTCTCCTCATGGCGTGATGACAGGCACAGAGGAGAGATCTGGACGCTGCGCTGTCCTGCAGACTCTGTGTGTGTGACAGCGTTGCAGGGAAAACCTGAGAGAAGCAGAGAGGAGCAGGGAGAGGAGGAGAAGCACCCAGAGCAGAATACGACGCCAGGGAGAAGCACGGTTTGTTTATTGTGACTGCGGAGAGAGGGTGGGAGCTGTTGACAAAAAGAGGAGTGTTTCCTGGTCAACTGGCTGCCTGTTCAGGGAAACTGGACTTGGTGCATTGGTTGTAAATAAACACTGATGTATTCATGGAATACTTTACCCACTCATCAATTTATTTTCCTAAATTAAACAACCTGAAAGAGCCTGGACAGTAAGTTTATGACACACAGGCTAACAGTACTTTCCCTGTGGCCAGATCTGCTCTGACGACTGTGTGAGTTCAGAAGGAAAAGGGTGGAAGGGAATATCCACAGTTTGGCCCTTGAAATATCATTATCTTGTGTACATTTACGTCCCTACAGAAAGACCAGAATCATAGAGTATAACCAGGAAATTAAATTTCTGATATCCGTTAATCCATCATCCATTAATGGCCACTGTCTCCATAATTCCCAGTGGCAGGGAAACCAAAACGCCTTCAGGGGAGCTGGAGGCTCCCTGTGAGGTCAGGAGGCAGAAGGGAGCACCATCCGGTGAAGGGCATGGAGATCGTCCCCCTCCTCACTAAATATCTTTCTGGCCTCGTACCTGCTGTGAAAGAGGTAATTCTTGGTATGAGGATGATGGGTTACCTTGCTGGAAAGGGTATGTGCAGTGATGAAAAGGAGGACATAAGACTATTAAGCTTTACATAATTTTTTTGCCCTCCACCAGATTTTGTGCAAATATGTGGATAGCCAATCTCATCCTGGCTATCAGCAAACCGCTATCCTTTAAATACAATTAATGCAAAATACAATTTAATTATAACTGTCTTCCCTCATTTGCAACATATGGACAGTATTTCAATGGGTTGTGACTAAATGGAAAGTCTCATGAGCCAGTACCCTCTGCAGCTAAGATCTGTTGGCATAAATGTAATTTCTCAAAGTATAACTTTTTTTTTTGAGATCCATTTTAAAGAAAATTTAAATCTAAATAGCAACTTATTTCTAGGTTCTCAGAAAAGTAATTCAGTACCTAAAATAAACTGTTATTTTGAAATTTCTTTGTATGCAAAACCATGTACATTTCTTTGTATAGAAAGAAGTTGAATTCCACTTTACATATGAAACTCAATCTAGCCATAAGCAGAGAGCTGTGAAAACTGCCTCCCTCGGTATTTAAATAGCGTGTGTTTTCATGCAGCTCCACAGCGAAATAATCACAGAGTGCCCTTGGCTCCCGGAGCCTCGCAGCCCGCACTGCCTTTGTAGGCTGAAATTGGGTTTTCAGAGGGAAAAACATTCTTGAATTAGTCATTTTTCAATGTCTTTATTTTATACTCAAAGTGTAGGGCAACGAAACAGATTCTGTTAAAACTGATTTAAAGAGGGTTTCCAACTGAGATGATGTGTTGTGATCTCAAGCCTAGCACTGGAGTGGCTTCTTGCTGGTGAGCGAGGAGAGGGCATGCAGAGCAGCTGGCTGTGCAGCACACATCCCAGTGTGCACTCGCATCTCAGCCTGCGTCACTCTAGCTCCTCTTCTTCTTACAGAAGAGAGCAGAGAGCTTCCATGCGTCCAAAGAGATCTCTGCCTACACCCATTGACCTTCTGCAGTGTTTTTCCCGACCCATCATTTGGGAGCGAGTCATGAGGTTCATAAGTGTAAATAAAAATTAACACTGGTTGTGCATGTAAATCCTGTCAGTGCTGGAATTCAGCATGGACAAGGACTGAAGGAGCAGGCTACGTTTCTAAACTGAATCAAAATGATCTCGTGTTCTTAAGACACTCCCCACTGGTTAGATTCTTGGCATATTTGATGTAAAGTTAATGGTATTTAATAAAGTATCCTTAGAGTGAAAAATATTGGTTCAATATCAGAGGGAAAAGGATGACTAATCTGGTTACATTTCTATGATCACTTTTATCAACATTTTTTATAGGATTTATTATTTGGACTCAAAAAAATTGGGCTGCCAGAAAAAAACCCAGCCCCTACCTTCTTAAGGAGGGCTGTTACATGGTAGATTTTAGCTGCTGTTGTTTTTATGCTCCAATGAAAATAGGGTAAATTATTGACAATTTTGATCTTTAAAACATGTACTTCATCGGTGTTTGTCTTTTCCTGTGTCTGCTGTCTGCAAATGCTTTAGCAGACACAGATATCTGTGGGAATACTGACCACAACAGCATATTTTATTTGTTGAAAATCAGTTTTGTATTGTAATAAAGAATATTTGCTGTGGCAGCCTGGTTTTTTTTTTGAGACTGATTTATACCTGCCCAGACAGCTAAAGAAAAATGCCTTAAGACTTAAATGCACAATTATATTATCCTAAGTATTGACTATCAAATTTTTATAGTGAACTGACTGTGAATTTCTAGATTAAAACTGAATTCTGATTAATTTAAAGTAACAAAGAAACAAAAGGAAAACCATGAGCTGTGCTACTACGTGACAAACTGGAAGGGAATGGCCTGGCGTGGATGTGGGGTTGAACCCATACAAACAGGTGGGGTGGAAATACCTCTGGTCTGGGGTGGAGCCAAGCTGGCTTCCCTGGCAGGTATTGTCAGGGTTTGATAAGGCAAGAAGGAAAGTCTACGGTGATATCATGGAAAGCTTCTTCCTAAATTGTCTTTTTGAAGATATTTCTACTACAAGATGGTCTACAAGTCTATAATTAGGAGTTCAGCTAGCCTCCGTGGCTAAGCTCAGTGATGAGAAGCAGATATGCCAAATATAATAGCACGAGGAGAAGGTGGTGGGAGGGACAGGCATTTATGGATGGACTTGCGGATGGGAAAAAGACAGAGACAAGGGGGAAATGAGGGAACAAATGAAAAGCAAGAAATGACTAAGTTTGGAAACATTCCTTTATTTATATTCTTTGGCAGACAGTTAACTTTCTGATGATACTTTCTTCTTATATCTGTCTGACTGGGACCCATTTTCTAACTATTGCCAATTTTCCCACTGAGATAGTGCTATTTATACCACGTTTTAGTTGGGTTTGTAATCGGCAGCTCAGCAAGCTGGACTCAGACCAAGTTAACCAGTTAGAGATGCAACTCTGTTGATGCTCGTTTAACTTTCCTGGCAGTGAATAACATAACGTAAAAGCATCTAATTACTGCCCGAGGAGGAGCCTCCTGCCTTGGCCGGCTCATGTCCAGAGGTGGGCTCCAAAAAGTGCCCAGGAATTGTGACATCCAGTCTCCTTGTTCACTAACCGCACACACTCCTTGCTTTCCTTGGGCTTGTAGTACACCTCCGGCCCTCACCTGCTCTCTCGGCGTGATTTCAGGCATGGGAGCTGTTTCGGGGTGCTGGTGCAGGGGTGCAGGTTCATATGCACCTAATAATCACTGCACCAAACCAGTACAGCTATGTTAGTTACTTAAGCAAAGAATCATACAAGTAAGGAAAGGAACAATGATCAATTTTACGTTAAAACCAGGAAAACATTAAAAGCACACATGACCCTGGACACAGCCTGTATCAACTGCCAACATTTGTCACCCCTTTTTTTTCTTTACCGTAGTTGTAATAAAGGTGATATGGGAAAAACAAGTGGTGGAAATTGAAAAAGGTGACTCACACAGGCAATGTTTGTTAGAAAATAGTCCTCAAAACCTGTTTATTTAACTTTTTTTTGTTTCTAATTCTTTAATATAAACTAGTCATTTCTAATTATTTTAGATACAACCAGACACTTTTTTTTTTTGTGATTTAAAACAGTTATAAATATAATTTTCTCTTTGCAAACTGAATGAGTCCCTAAAGTGGTTCCAGATGCCAGACACGTACATATGTAACATTCCTACTGGAGGAATAACTTTTGATATTTAATCAAAAGAAACAAATTTAACAAACAATACACTAACACATGAAAAGATAACATGGTGAGAAAAAAAAATCTAGGCTATAAAATCTAGATGAAACTTTTCCAACTTGTAAAGAGGGTTTTACAAACTAACTGATGGTAAGACTCAGAAATTAAACCTGAAAAAGTATGAAATAACCGACTTGAGGAGAAGACAATAAAAATGGAAGGAAGAGGAAATGGAAAAGAATAAAAAGAGTCAGCAGACAAATGGGGACTTAAAATGCAAAGAAGAAAAGAAGAAAATCAAAAGAAATATCAAGAAAGAATATTTTCGACAAGACAAGAATAATAAATTGAGTTATACCAGAAAAAGTGCAAGAAATACAATGAGTTACAATATTCTGAAGAAAACTGTGAAAATACACAGGAGGAAAGGGAAAATATGAAAAATCTCATTTTGTATTAATTGTGTTCGCCTTCAAACGACACATTTCAATGCTGGAAATACTCCTGTAATTAGATTATTGTTTACAGCAGGTTATTACTCAACTGGTTCCTATTTAGGCTGTCTGTATTTGATCTAATTCTGTCAAACCTTACAGTGAAACCGTTGAGCTGTTACCTGAAAATAAAGACTTAATCACGTGAATGTATTTGGAACAAAAATTCTCATTATAACAGCATTTTTCCTAAAGGCCTTGTGTGATAGAAGTGTGATTAAGCAAAGCTCAGGCTGCAGCTATACAACTTATAGCCAATAACAAGATATTGACATTTAGGTGGTTAGGTTGTTTCTTGACCTTGAGTAGCTTAGGCATTGTTGTAGGAATCACCAAGAATTTCACCTGCAGTGCAATACCAGGAAATACAAATAGCATAACTGATTAAATGCAGTCCAAATATTAATACACAATAATAAACTCCAATCCATTATATAGGTTGTTGATAATTTGCTGCCCTTGCAGAGTGGCAAATCACTGTACTTTTGGGGAAAAGAACATTGGAAAATAATCATAAAAAACCCAAACAAGCAATTAGAGCTACCTAAATAATCACAGGAATACACCAAGCAAGCAAGTGGAAAATGTTGTGTGTAGATGTTGTTACATTACAGGGGAAAATTATTTTATTACCACGTGTTTTAAACAACTAGGTTACCACATTTTTCATGTTATGACACTATTGTATTAGACACTAAAATCTGATTTTAACCTACTTTTAAATGTTCTTCCTTTCTCTTCACTCCAGGGTTTGAAACTGTCATTTGTGTAACCATTTTCTTGGCTTCCACTGTTTCTTTTAACTACTCCACAGTTATAATAGCTCACTAATAGACCATATCATTGATAAACTTCCTCGTTAAGAAGAACCTAGGACAAAAAATGATACTGGTTCTTTAAAAGTTTATCCCTATGGCACCATCATGTAAGCATACATATGGGACAGTAAAAATGGAAGACGACACATTAAATGACATTATTATAAAATGCAATACTCTTGGAATGATCCCTTATTAAATTAGGCTCTATGATCTGAGATGAATTTCCCCGATCCCTAATCCATCACTAGAGAAATATTAAAAGATAGGTCTCAACTGGTATTAGAATCGCACTCAGTCTCTACTTTCATTATTTTGAATTAGGGTGCTACTGGGGGGAAGCCTCTTAATGAGAATTAGAGTGATTCACTGGCCTTCTTTTAGATTTTGACAAGTAAAATATTAACTCTTCAGTCACAGCTGTCGGAATTAAAATACTTGGCAGCCACAGATGCACAAATTAAATTGGCCTTTATGTTTCCATATTGCTGACCTCCTTAGAGGCAAAAACATCAAATCCAACAATAACAGAAAACCCACAGTATGTCATTTCTTGGAAGAAAATATATTTATTAAAGTTTTTATATTTGTTTCAGTTTTAAACACATAATTGAACAAATGCAGAACATTTTTACAAAAAACTATTATTTTAATTTTGCATTCTGTAAAACTTCAGCTACAAATCAGTTACTCTGAACCATTAATCAGGCAATAAAATAATAAATGAAGTTATTTTGGGGATTTCTTAATTGTTTAAACTAACATAAATCAGATTTACGTGCGGTGCATCAGTGAAAATATCTTAATGGCTTTGACTGGCATTTTTTAGGGTTGTTTCTCTGTAAATAATAGATTCTCTTTCTTAGAAACAATATATGAAAATGCATAGTTATTGCAGAAGCACAAGACTTTTTATTACTGGAGCTCCAGTTTGTAACAGCAAAACAAGCTGAAGTTTAGCAATGTCAAGAAAACATCCTTTCTGATCTTTTTCCCTCCTTTTTAATTTACTGCTATGGTAGCGGCGGTGGAATTTCAATTAGTCTCAATTAAGTGTATCTCAATTAAGTGTATTTCAATTATAGTAAGTGTTTCCAAATCGGAACTCGTAGCATATAGAAGTCTCAAATAAGGGAATGATGCAGAAGTGGCTTTTTTTTAAAAAGCTGTCCTTAAATTACATGATCCCTTATATCCAAGCCAGCATAGGGGTTTGTTATTCTTTTATCTGTCTCTGGTCACCTCCAGCATCTCTCCCTCCTCCGTAACGATCACTCATTGATCTCAACTTGTGATCGGTTGAGAACTACTTGGAGAGGGACATTGATGGATGCATTTTAACCATTTTACCTTTCACATCCAATACTGCGATGAACTCCCCAGATCCGTGGCACGGTTGCATGGGGGGAGAGCTGGGGGCTGTGGCGATTATAGGCATCTGGGGGATGAATTTTGGCTCCGGGTGAGCATGTGCTTCTTGGAAGAGGCTCTTTTTGCACATAGGTGATTGCAAACCACCTCCATGTAATTTCTTATAACACATGCTTTTTTTTGTGTGTGCTGATGTGGAACGGAGAGACTGCAATGTTGACATTATGAAGCACATTGTGTTTTATATGAGGAAACAGAGTTTGTTACCCACTTTCTGGTTTTTCATTTTTTACTTATGGATAAACAATTCCATAGTTTACAAGTGGAAAGCTATGCCTTTTCTGCTTGTGACAATGGAGTTTTAGAGCTGATAACACAGCATAATCGCATATCTAAAATAATCCAGCTCTGGAGCCTTAATATTTTGAAATATCTTGTTATTCACTGGCAGGGATCTTGTCAGACGCGATTGCACTGCAGCACACTTGTTGTCACCCCTCTCAGCAGGCTGCGGCGAGTAAGCAGCGGGTACAGGAACATCTCATTAGTGACATCTGAGACACACTTGTGGTACTTTGTTCGAATCCCCGAGCTTCCAGCACTGCTCACAAGTCCTGAGCAGAGTCCCCTCCTGGCCTTCTCCTGGAGGAGCTGCTGTGGCCAGAAAATGTCCCCAAAGAGGGGTTTGGGGAAGCCCCTGCTCCCGTGGAGGTAACGGGTTGGGGGCAGCGAGGTTGCCCTGGCGGCTGTGATGATTTTGGGTTGCGACATCCAACCCCATGTGGTGCAGAGGCATGACCACGCTCAGCCGTGCTGGGGACACACACGGCATCGCCCCATGTCGAGTGGCCCCAGGTCGGGGGTCCCCATGCTGCTTTCTGCCGCGCTTTGCCTTTCCCGGCGTGCAGAGCTATGCCTCATGCACATGGGGAAAGCATTCAGTGCAGCAAATCTACAGCTTTCCTGGAACCGCTTCTACATTATTTTTATCCTTTTTATTACATTATCTCAGCTATGCAAACAGCTTGTTGCATGGGAATAAGGCTTTTTCTATGAGCTCTTACTCCATCTTTCCTCCTTGCCGCATTCCCGTTCGATGATGAAACAATACCCCAACAGCCCTCCCTCCCTTGGAGCACAGCATCAGCTCCTGTCTCAATTAGGATTCCCCACTCTGGATTGGGGCTGTTAACCCACGCAGACAGTTTTCCAGGTTTTGCCGTTTGTTCACCGGTTTCTCAGCCAGCTAGGTGCCCGTTGGAGCCAGGAACGCCGTGGCATTATGCAGGCGGATGGTGGGTGCAGCCGGCTCGGCGTGTGAATTAGTTCTGCACAGAACTACTTAATACATCTTTCCTGGAATTAAATGTGCATGGAGAGCTGCCACAGGGCAAGCTGCGGGGTGGTTTAATTTCTTTTTTAGAAGACATTAGCAGAACTCGATAAAGGGTCAAGTAATTTCATCCAAGTTGCCACTAGTTAGTTAAGAGAAAGTGACAGGGCTGGAGCCTGATGTCGTTACATTCCCGCAAATATATTTTATAAAACAGGAGTTTCAAAATTTCATTTTTTTTGCCGAAAGAATGATTACTGGAGGAACACTTTTTAGCTTTAAAAAATTACCTGGCCAGTAGCTAAATAGGGCGTTTTGATTAATATTTGCTATTTGGTGAGCGGGCTAAGACCCGAAATGAGATGGTTACTTTTGCGACAGGAGCGCCTTTGGTGCGAGGCTTGCCGAGCTCCCGGGGAGGCTGCCCGGGGAGTAATTTCGGCGAATTGTAAGCGGACAGTGAGTCCGCGGGGAGCGCTGGCAATCATGGCGGAAACAATGTTTGCATCGATCAGCTGTCACGGTGATTTATGGCTTCATTTTGCTGTAATGGAGAATTAGTGGAAAGATTATCAGGGACTCAACACTTTGGCTTGTTACCCATGTCCAGACGAGCAATTTGTCTCCCTGAAGCAGTGAAATACTTGTGACAGCTCCAACACTTGCCCTAATTCAATCAAGAGAAAATGTTGGAATTAATTTGTTACAAGAAAATTTAAATATGTTCAGCAAACAGTAACCGCAGAGCAGCAGGCTGATTTATTGTGCTCGGCAAGATATCGATCCGCTTCGATCTGGCCCATGTTGAGGTTTTAATGTGTAATAATTTCCAATTTAAAGCTCCTTTTCAAGATCACGGGTTTAAAGAGAGGGCAGGCTAGGTCTCAAGACCTGATTAGGAGCCTGTTGCAATGGCTTTGTCAAAAGCCTGTTTGAATGTAAATTCATAGTTATCTTTTGCACTATCTTTAATATTCTTGACATGGATTTTATTGTGTGTCAAACCTCAGGCCAGCTGCCTGCCACAACCATTAATGAAACATCTTAGGAAATAAATCTCAGTCTTTATACAATATTTTAAAAAAACTGAAACATTAGATGTCAGCAAAGAAGGTTTAACAGCATCCTTTTTTTTTCCCGCACAGTAAACCATCAGAGATATAGCAGTTTTACAGCTTGCCTACACAATTAGATTGAATTATTGTGCAAATGCTATTATGCCATAAGCTTAAATTCCAAAGTCTGCATGAATATTTTAGGTACATGTACAAATCTGTTATCTTCATTGAAGGTGTGACAGCTTATTCTACCTATACATATATATAATTTTTAAGGTTCTCATTATTAAAATGCTCTTCCCTAATGTGTGTAGGATAATACTACTCAAGAAGGTGGCCAGGGCATTAGAAATTTAGCTCCTTATAATTCACAGAGCAGCCATGGTGGTCTGTAGAGCCGTGTCGCTTCACACCAGGCTTCTCTGCCACCCAACTACCGCAAAATGGTGTGCAAAATAAAGTCTGCTCAATTAGTCCTTTAAACCAAATTATTATGATTGATTAAAAGGGAAATCCTGGCCTCCAGTGCTAAAAAGCTTGTATAATAACTTCCCATGTAGCTCCAATTGCAAGTTTTCTCTAACATTTTTAGAGCATCGGTGGCTCACATAATTAGAGAGCAATCCCATTCAACCTAATCAATGAAAAGTCATCACCCACCATTGGAGACAGCCATACCGAAGTATTTTTTTGCTCATTAGTAGAGCTCAGGTGTTAGTTTACTTAGTTTCTTAGTTTTGCTGCCATACCCTTAGACCAAGCACTGAAAAATAAGCTCTCTTTATTTGTTTCTGAAAACCTTTATTTCTAATAGCATCTGGGCCATCAAACGTAGAGGTTGGGCATCATCACTCGGTCAGCAGCACTGTGGAAGTGCAGGCAGCACTGTGATCTCATGGCACAAGGCCTCCCAGGTCCTCTGAGAAGAACCCACACTGGGCACCTGGATTTTTCTGAAATGGCTTTGGAGTCATCTGTTGGGCAAAGGGAGAGGCGTTGCAAACATCTCGAACTCATGGATAATCCCAGAGGGGCTTTGCACCTTCCTAGCACTAGAGAAAGGACCAATGTGACCAAAGCCATAGAGAGGCAGAGCTTGTTAACTCCCCTGGCCATCAAACCACCTTCTAGCCTGACAGCAAATATCTCTATCCATAAGTGTATTTAAAATGTTGTTTTGAAGGATGAAAATTATCCTGTAAAACATTAGCTTCTTGCGTGGCAGCTGGAGCCACTTTCTGAACTCTTGATTTCAAGCACTTTGGAGAGGTCAGGACTTCTCATAGAAGCAAGATTTGGCTCTGTAGGAGCTTTTGGAGACAAAATGTGAAAAATTCCTGGCCCTACACCCAATTCTGACAATGTAAATGACCAGAAGTCAAACCAGGATCACATTTGCTTATTCGGTAACAAATTAAAAATGAGGCAAATCTGGATAAAACAAAGACACGTTGCTCCCTGGAGAAACTCTGGTGCAGGGGTGACGAGCCCTGCGAGGGGTTTCGGTGGCCTGGCAGCATGGTGTCCCCTGCTAGTGTTCCCAGTGAGGGGACAGAACACTGGCCATGGGACAAGCATGGTCGCTGTGGTGGGACACACTACTGAGACATGCCTTGCCACTGCCTTGGTCTCCTGAAAGACCAGCCTCTGCAGAGTTATCTGCTGTGTCCTCTGCCACCTCATTTTGCAACAGGCCCTTTTACCGGCTCCTCAGCAGGAGAAGATGTCATCTTTTAAGAAGTCAAAGGACTGTGCTGATCTCTGTTGATGGCTCTGGTCCAAGGACTTAATGTTGCAGTCTTTGCTTGGAAGACGTGTTCCCATCTCATTCCTCTCTGTGATGAAGTCTAACATCTTTACCCCTTTCTGAGACATTCTTTATATATCCTTTCACATGTGTGCACTCTCATGTATTTGGGAAAGTAAATACAATTTTATTATTTTTTTTGCATGAGTTAGATCATAAAAAAAGGGATTCTGGACATGTTGTATAAGCTTTATGAAGTGAGGTGTCCCTGTATGGTCAAGATGCACATTGACTGAGGGCTTTAGTATTGGGAATTAGCATTTTTTTGCAAACGCTGTGATGATATTGTACTCACAGTTCTGCAAATCCATAATTATAATTCAGTTTCTCATTACAAACTATAAATGTAAATATTTCTGTGGTCATTGATGGAATTTAACTTTTGCAGCAAATAATATCTACACATGTTTCCTATCTTGTTCTTAACCGTATAATAACATGCATGCTATAGCTAGTAAAATATTATTATAAAACTCCCTTTGCTGCAAATCTTGACCAAAGAATATAGAGTTGCTATCAAACATAAGTTCCTGGGAGTTCCTGGGAGTCAGCAGAGTTCACATGCTGTGAAGGGCCACGGCAGTCAGGGTGTGCAGGAGCTACGCACCGACCTGCAACCTTGTCCTTGCATGGCTGCATCTTCAGCTGGTGTCAATGGGGGTGTCCCATCAACGGGCTCAATCATTTTGCACCAGGCACCCACACACATCCTTTTCCTCCCCGATTTGGGGGGAGCCACGCTGGTGCTGGCTGGCTTTGCGAGCTGGGACTGTCCTGAGGCTGGCGAACCCCTCAGCCCTGACTCAGGGCAAGGCTGAGAGTCCTGGGGCTCTGCAGCCAGGCAGGGACCTTGGCGGGTCCAGAGGGCTGCACCTCCTCTGACACTATTTTAATGTGAATTGGTGGAGAATCAGGCCTTGACATTTAAAACTGAACTAGACTGATATTTAAAACTGAGATAAACTGACATTTAAAATAGTCCCATGCTCTGTTGTTGCATTTTTATTCTTTTTTTTGTTTGGGTTGGGTTTTTTTCATTTTTCACGGATCAAGGCTCCAACACGTTGGAAGTTCCTTGCGGGGGGATCTGATGCTGGATTGTGACCAGTGGGGACCCTGTGGCTGAGGGCTTGCTGTTACTTTGCCAGCATTTGCAGGCAAGGAGAAGCAGCCTCCCTGCTGGTTCCAGTGAGATGCAGTACATCCTCACCCGTTAATAACAACACCAAACTAGCTTGTGATAGGAGTCGGGGAAAAAGTCAATGTTCCCAAGCCGTCAGGAGCAGTGCCAGGTTAAATAGTATTTAAAAAACCCACAATGTTGGTTAACAGTGCTAAAAGGCAGTATTGTAGATTAATAATACCAAGAGAAATTTAAAAACCTCATCTAATTTTCGGAGCCGTGCACTTTGTTTGCTTTTCTTATTCTCTGCTTGAACAGCCAAGAACTGGTTTGGTTCACTTATGCGCCTCGGTGTGCCCGGAGAAATGTGCTTTTCCAGCTCCTGCTCATCAGTGTGGTTCTGCAGCCATGGGCTGCAAATCCCGCCGGGGGATGTTTATTTGTTTTTTAAAAAGTCCTATCAGAATTTGGAACTACTTTCTGCAATTGTCTTTATTGCTTAAATAAAAGTTTAGGGGCTGTTCATGACTGCAAATGTAAATGTTGATAGAGGTCTGAAAGAATGGCATTCCTTTCAAGTTAGATTTGCACAAAGAAAAAAAATCTGAAGAAAAATAATCTTTAAATAAGTTACCAATTGCGAACTTTATAATGGTGCCAGCTATTAACAATAGACCCATTTGGGGTGGGTTTTTTTTCCCTTCCCATAACAATTTTTTCTTTCTACAAGGTCATTTTAGGTCTTCAGTCTCAATAATAATTTGCTTTGTGAACCATTGTAGACAGAGCTGTCTTCAACCTCTCAGCTTGGAGGGAGAAATCTGATCACGCTGTGGGATCCTTCCTAAACTTCCATGAACCAAAATGTCTTTATTTTGCCCAGAATAAGGATGCTGGTGGGCTGGGGCAGCTCCGCAAGGCTCTGGCACTTCTTGGGTGCCGCGCCTTGCTCGATGCGGGGTCGCAGCCCGGGAGCCGGCGGGAAGGTCTCTGCTCTTCCTTCGGGGTGAAGCCCTGACTGGGCTTTTCCAGAGTTCCCATTGTTGCACAGCTGAATCCAATCACTGCTATTTGTTTTTCAAAACAGGGCTCAGCTCCCTGTTGCTGGATGATATTTTCATCCGCTGACATTTAACCGAACTATTTCAAAATAAGCTGAGAACGTTTCTAGAATTCCTTTATTTTTAAAGTTTTATATAAATCAGCTTTTAATTGTCTGTTAGAAAATATTGTTAGTAAACAGCTCCATTTGCAGAGATTTGCACAATGCCTGTGCCTGCTCTGGAGGCTGTGCGCTCACCGAACCTGTGAAAACCAGCTATAAACTGCTCTGCACGTCGCACGTTTTGGGAAACAATATTATTTTTCCAAAACCACAGAGCGATCAGATAACATTCAAGCCCGCATGCTGCATCTCAGACAATATGTCTGTGATTAACCATTTCCTCCAACTTCTGAATCATGGTTTCACTCTAGAATAAAGGTAGAGCAAAGCTTTCGGAAAAAAAAATAGCCCCTTCCTTGGAAAATCAGCAGCCGGGCTCTCCTGCCTGGGGGGAGCTCTCAGCAGGAGGAGATTTCAGGAATTTCCGAGCATCCTGTTGTGACAGAGGGTCATTATGTGGGATGTATTTTATGAAGATTGGGAAATTAGTTTTGTTTGATTATGGTTATGACTTTCTTCAAATGATCTGCCAGGACTTCAAAATGCTGAGGAAGAAAGGGGATAAGAAATTAAGATCTTCAAAATATAATTTTGGCCTGCTGTGCTGTTGTGTCTCCCTGCCCCCACCACAAAGGGCTACCAGATGCTGCTCTTTCATTTTCAGAAGTGTTTCATTAATTTACATTCTCATGAAAATGAGAAGTCAAAAGACTCATGTCTGCTGCGGCCATGGGCCTTGCCAGCTTGCCCAGACCCATCGCCGCACCCAACCCTACAATGACCGGCTAATCATAATTAATTATCAGGAAGTGGAGGAGTTTAGTCCTTATGTCTGTAATATCAGTTCACAATTCATTTAATTCACTCCCAACTTAATCCAGACTTGACTCTGGTGTAGGCTGGCTCTGGGGCATTTCTCTCATGAAGAAGACAACCTGTGTGCCTGGACCAGAAGAAAAGGCTTGCCAAAACATTCCGAGGTTCCTCGTACCAAGGGAACCTGCAGGAACAGCTTTCAGTAAAGCGTAAATCCGTATCCCAACAGCAGGGCCCAGATGAGATGGTAAAATTTGGATACTTGCTTTCTGATGAATAAGGAAGTTTTGAAATGCCCATGACCTCAGGAGAGGTGAGATACGGAGCCTCCTTGCTGTAGTGTCTCAGGATTGCAAAGCTTTTAGCATTTTTTAAAAGATCTGCAGGAATTTGGCTATCCTGATACCGAGGACACATTTAGAAGTAAGATGACTGTTTAACTCCCCTCTGGCAGAGCCAGGCTAATCAATTTACCTTATCAAGCTCCAACGTCTAATTAGAGGCTCTCCTGACATCATTCCCAAGCTGGGTTCAGCTCATCCTGGAGGCAGTGTAGCCTTTTTATTACTTTCTACAACTTAATCACTCTGTTTTAAAGACATTTTCTCTGAATTGCTCAAAGGTTAGCCCCTCTGTCAATTTAAGTCAATATCCTCTTCTTTTCAAAATTAATTGCTATTAATGAATCACCATCTGAAGCAGTTTATTGGTATTGATTTGCTCCCTTTTGTATGTTTCTATGAGATCTCTTATTGGTCTTCCTCACTGCATTTATTTTTCACCCAAGCTACAAAGCCCGTACAGGTGAGCATTGGTTGATAGCCAGGTCCAGATGAACATTCAAATCTCAATAATAATCCTTCTGTCAAAGGATAGCCATGGCGTGTGCGTCTCTGACTTTTGTGGTATTTTTATTTTCTGAACTTCCCGATTCACTTAAAATCAGAATAGCATAGCCATTATTTCAGACCTATTCTTAGCGTTTTGAAAATGAGTCCCAGTTTTGGGTTCCTGGCACCATTTTTCCTGTGTGCATGCAATTGAGGAGCCCCATCGACTGTCCTAGCACTGACATTTCAGTGGTCTGACCTCTGAGCACATCAGACCAGAGCACAGATTGCAAGTATTTAAACAAGACAAGAGCACGGCAGTAGCGATAACACATTTTTCCTTACTTAACGTGCAGTAGGAAAAAACAGTAGGAAGGAGAAGACACCACCACAACATCTTCTCTGTGTAATGCTCTGCTTCCCATTGCTCTTCCATGCTGGTGCGAGGCGGAACTGTGACGACGGTAAAGCATTAATTTGCTTTCAAGTTTTGCACTGTTATTGGCATTTTCTGTCCGACCTTTTTCCTAGTGTAATCAAATAGCTACGATCAATACATTAAAAGCCAGATTTTCTTATTAGCTTTTCCATGCAGCCATCAGTGGTCAACATGTAGTGATCAGTGCAGCATCCTCTTCTGATTCAATCTCATAAAACTGGAGTTTTGTGGGGTTTAAAGAAGACACCCCATGTCATATTGGGGCCCGGTGGGGCTGAGCACAGCAGGGAAGGCCAGTGGGGAGTGAGGATGGTGGTGCAGAAGGAGGTCACAAGCTGAAGGAGATCCTAAAAAATGCTGAATAATGTGCTTTTCACAATCCGCTCAAGGACACAGAATGAGGAGCCATTTAAATGAATCTTAGTCTTGAGATTAGTTTTATTCTAACAGACCAGTCAGCAGTAGAACTGGGGTACTTCACACCTCATCTCCTGGCCTTGGGACACCCTTAGAACGGTTTAGGCATCACACCTCTTACACCTGAGAGGAGAAGCAAGCCATGTTTCTCACCCAGTTAGCAGGACCCGCCACGTGTTTCCATGAGGATGAATGAGGAGCACTTTCTAAAGCAGAGCTTCCTGCCAGCTTCCTCTGGACCATCGCACCATTAGACATAAATGATGGCGTTTCTAGCTGACGGATGGGTTTCTCGTCACTTGCTGGTCCCTCTGGTTGGTGACACCACATGGCAGTCACAAGGCCATGGCATCAGCACCATCACACTGTGTTTGATCCAGGATTCCATGACATGCGTTGCAGGCTGCCGAGCACTGTCATTTTTCAGCCTCTGAAAAGATGTAATTTCTCCTCTCAAAAGCTTCAGGAGGTCCCTGGGGATGTTGTCAGCTGCTTTCACCGCCTTGAAAAAAATGTCATTTTTCTTTTTAAAGAGTGCTACAATTATTATCACCAGGCCTCGGGGCACTTCACCCCAAATCACACAATGTTATTTCGGGTCTCTCTTTTACCACAAATGTTCAAAACCAGCTGCTTAAATCTGGTTTTCAAAAGTGAATTGGGCATTTGGGCATTTAGCAACCCAACAGAAATGTCTTTCGGCATCTCTGAGACATGCTGCAGCGGCTCTCCAGCCAGCCAGGAGCACCTGGAGGCTTCTTCCCGAGTCCGTGGACCACATCAGGAGCATCCTTCTGGGGTCCTTTGGGGCAAGATGGGTTTGCTGAAACTTTCCTCCTTGCCCCGCACTTCGGGGTGCCCAGATGTGAGCAAGCAGGACCCAGCTGTGCAGCACCTGGTCAGACAGGGTTGCGCTCACTCGCCGGCTCAGCTCCACAGAAAAAACGGATTATATTTTGTATATAAGGCTTTGTGGGATTAAACATTGCTGAATTTGAAAGGCTAATTACTTCTCGGGTAAAGCCTACAGGATTTTTTTTCCTCTGAAGTCTCTGATGACCATGTTTATGGGTAAGTTTCCCTGAGTACCTCCAAGACTGAAAGCTTTTTTTATGAGGCAGATGGAGATGTTCTTTCCAAGAGTGAGTAATATTTAACCTTAAGCACTTTCAAATCCGGCCTCAGGAATATTGAGATGAAAGCCTCGTGGCACTAAGCTTCTTTCAAATGGATATTACAGAAAAGCTGCCTGGACATTTGTCTCCCCGAACCTCCACTCTGTTTAGCATGCTGCCGGTGTATCTGTTTTCCTCAAGGAGGTCCAAGCAGAATAAATACTTGTCTTTCAGATCTCATTTTCAGTGGTGGCTCTGCTCTCACTATTGTATTTCTTTTGAGCATCATTTATTGGATTTGAAGTTTCTGATAGTGTCGGTGAGGGTGCGGTGAGGTGCCTTCGTCCTCTCCCCACCAGCAGAGAGGGCAGCTCCTGCGGCTGGAGAGGGGTGCAGGTACCGGGACAGGTAAAGCATTCCCTCGACAGTGAGACCAGTCACCAGCACAGTGGCTGCATTGCCCACGTGGGAAGCAGGTTTGTCACACAAATGCCCATTGAAGGAAAACTCATGCTTGTGCCATTCCCAGCAGCCCCAGTCTCAGCTGAGGTGAAGCAGAATACATTTTTTCCTAATATTTTCAATTATTTTAATACAAAGCAAAGCTTGCCTAGCACTGTGCTCTGCATCTCCTCGATTAACTCATTGAAACAAACCCTTAAGTATTTTAAATTAGATTACTTATATACATATTGAAATGGTGATATTCAATCAATGATCATTGAATCATAGAATGGTTTGGGTTGGAGAATAATAGTTGGAGAAAAATGAAATAGGAAGCACGAATATATTTTCAAGAGCTTCCCTTTCCTTTCCTTTCCTTTCCTCTCCTTTCCTTTCCTTTCCTCTCCTTTCCTTTCCTTTCCCTTCCCTTCCCTTTCCTTTCCTTTCCCTTCCCTTCCCTTTCCTTTCCTTTCCCTTCCTTTCCCTTTCCTTTCCTTTCCCTTCCCTTCCCTTTCCTTTCCTTTCCCTTCCTTTCCCTTCCCTTCCCTTCCTTTCCCTTTCCTTTCCTTTCCCTTCCTTTCCCTTCCCTTCCCTTCCTTTCCCTTCCCTTCCCTTTCCTTTCCTTTCCTTTTTTTCTTTCCCTGTTGACTTGATTCTGTACAGAGCAAATCTGCATCTCAACAGAGAGACATACTGGGGAGGGAGGGGGGACATGTCCCCTGCTGTACAAAACACTGTCTCTTCTCAGTTTTTCTTAAGATCTTGCGTAGCCTCCAAGTTTTCGAGGGGAACCCTCCGCAGCTTCGTCCTGCTGGGGCGGCGGGTATGCAGCCCTGCAGCCTGTATGCAATCTGTATTTGTCTTGATCAGGATATTAAACTACAATCGTGCACAAAGCAGTGAGGTCCCTCTGCACTACTGTTGAACTAAGAAATCATTATCATCAGACAGAAGAGAAGTATGGATGATGGATAATGGGTCTCTCCGCTGCCCAGTGATCATTACGCTCCTGTCGATGAGGCAGCAACTGTTTTAAGTCCCATTAGCAGATGATGGCCTGTCTGGAAGAGGATGCTTGTACCTGAGCAGGCAGCTCACTCCGGCTGCGCTGCGTTAACCCCAGTGCGGTGGGACCGTTCCCCTCCCGGCGCGGTGCTGCTGGCCAAGCCCCTGGGATACAGGAAGAGGTGAAACAGCGTGTACCCATCAGCACGTGAGGCAGAAAAATGCAGAAACTGAGAAACTGGAAGTGAAAGGTAAATTGCTGCTCCTGAAGGGACTGTTGGGCAAGAAACACATTTAGGGAAGCGTTAATGAACCTCTGACATGAATTTGAGGCTTTATAAATGAGAGTTGTCTGCTGGTAGCTTTTACATCTGCTTAGCCTGGTGTGGGTTAAACTCTTCCCATATCCATGGTCTGAAACATCTATGGACATGCTGAGTTTGTCATCACCTGAAGCAAGAGGGGACTAACAGGTCCCAGCTGGTGTTGGCATGGCTGGCATTTAGGAAAGTTTAGAGCATTTACTTTTAGGCATGAACGATATTATCTACAACCACAGAGAGGTCATTAATGTAAGCTGAAGGTCTGTGATGCCAAGTCACATTCCAAAGAGTCTTTCCTGAGGTGGTCGAACAAGCCACGGCTGCACTGGGTAGTCATGGGGTAAAATAACCTGAGAAGTAAGCAAGGATGGGATGTACAGTTGGGAACTGTTAGCTAGCATGAGTATTAGCCTGAGTTCCCCCCCGAATCCAGCTAAGTGCACTGCCAACATGCCACAAGTGCTGTTTCGAGATGCTGTTTATGGTCCTCCGTGTAATATATGACTCTCACGGGGTGCTTGCACACATGGCTTATACATTTGCTTTTGCTAGCAGGTGGAGGTTACAGTAAGCATGGGAGCAGCTGTACAGAAAGAGTTATAATGTCAGGAGCACGACGTGTCAGCCAGGAGGGATGAAGCAGCAGGAGGCAATGATGCTGCTGGGTTTGGGAGAGCAGCTCTCCGGGATGTTTGAGCAAACCTGTGGGTTCCTGGCATCCGTTATCAACGTTGGCTGAAAAATGCCATGGGGAGGGCACAGGTGTCTCCTGACTCTGCAGACTCAGAGAGGACTTCCTATCATGGCCTGTTTCATTTTCAATGAAACCCTCTCCTATTGCTGTGTGCATCCCTGATGCAGCTCTGGATGGTATGGGCGAGTTCACAGCTGTTAATGCCACAGCCCTGTATAAAAGCATTTGTGAATCTCAGTAATTTTAAGTAAACTTTGAGAAACTGAATTTTAAGTCATATCTAAATTAGATACATCACTGGTCTGTGACCTGGGTACATGGTAATGAACAAACAGCATCCATCGGTACCTGCTGGGTCTCCCTTGGGGAGCAGATCTTCCCTTGGCAGCTTTGTTTTAGATTGTACAGCCATGACTGTGGCTCCCTCGGCATGATTCATCCTGACGTGATCCCCTGGTGATGAGAGCAGAGGACATGAACCTGTGTTTAGCTGGAAATACGTTTAAAAACGCATTCTGGAGGGTTTTCTTTAAATTATTAAAGAACAGTAATTCACCTTTTAAACTCCCAAAGATGTAAAGCACTTTATGGACTATCTTTCAAATTGTTTTGAAAATCTTCAGATCCCTCTCTTGGTGCTCTCAGAACTATTTAGTAAAACAATAATAAAACCAAAACTGATACAAATGTTATCTGTTGTTAAGAGAAGTAAATATCCTTGGTAAGTCTTAGCAAAGCACTTACAACAGAGTGGTTTGGATGAAGTCCAGACTGTTCAATGGTTAATATATTATTCATATTAATAAAATAATGTTTGGAAAGGCACCAGGAGTCCTAATAGGTGTATCAAGGCCCGGCTTTTAGTAGTTAGTTGACAATTATTTACCAGTTGAGGATTTCCCACATTTCTCTGAAATTTATGAGGGTGTGAAGAGGCTGGTTTCAAGCCACATCGCTGACATGACTGATGTATTCAGCACTGCGAATGTCCAAAGCAAGCTTCTCTGCTTGGACCCTCGAGTGATGGGGCTCAGCTTTCACCCTGGGGGATTGGGAACCTGGGGGCTCCATTAATTGCATGTGGGTGGGAGACCGTTTGCAGCCAAATCGGGAGGAAAGCCGATGCCCAGCAAAGCCCTGGCAGCAGGAGCAGCAGTTTCGGGGCGGCTTGTTGGACCTCAGTTGGGCGCTGGACAGGACATAAAGTTTGCCAACTTTAAGGACCATGAGTCCCCTCGCTGGGGACCCCTCGCATAGCCCCTCACCCTGGCCAAAGCCCTCCCTGCGCTTTGCCGGAGCAGCTCTTTGAAGAGCTGAAGCCCTCTTGCCAGAGCAGCGGAAAACAAATGAGCTATTTGTAACCCTTAATTTAAACAGCTACCAAAGTAATAGTATAAATGGTATAATGCAATTGTAATAGATAAGGAATTATGCATACAACCTCTTCTCTCTTTGAATATGCATGAGGCAGGAACTCGCGAAGTGGCACAATATTGCTGCTTTATTGCTTACTTAGACCCTGGTCCTAAAGGGAGACTCTGGGGACACCAAGCCCAGGGTCTGCACCATCCCCTATCCTCCTGGTTATCACAATGTTGCTCCAAACACTTTGATAAAGATCTTCTGGCTTTGGACAAAACCTGCACCAAACCTTACCCTTCCAACCATCAGTAAGCCCGATATAAATATCAGAGCCAGTTCCAGCTTTTCTAGCCTTTGTACTGTCTAGCTTAAAAATCAGGAAAATATCAAACTAGTTCTAGAAGCTGAAGCAAATGAATTAATTTCAGTGACAGGAATAAAGTGGATCTAATTAGAAGTCCCTCTGCAGCGCCTCATTAGTGTGGTTGGTAAGTAAATGAAATTTCAGCAGTAGTGAGTTAGACTATTTGTCTTTGGTTATTTTTAGGATTTACAAAATGCCAACAACTGGGTTTCCTCGCAGAAAATTTTCTTCATCAGATGTCTAGAGGCCTTTTTCATAGACCATGGCGCAGCCACTTCATTTACATTCCTTACTTCCTTCACTCTCTGCAGCTCATTCATAAATTGAAACAAAGCAATTTTTGGAGACAAATGGATTTTAGCTGTCTTACTGCATATATGTAACTCCATAGAGTAAGGTGCTACTGTTATATCTGAATACTTTATAAACTTAACTTTTTCTTCCCTGTGAATAAATGACGATTTTTTTCTTTCTGCGGGTGCCATCGTCCTCCAGCACAGGAGAAACCCACACGTCGCATGGTAATTTTATTACAGGCTTGTCCAGGGAGCAGGAGGACTAATTTGTCAGTCTTATTCAACTTGAGTCAGCTGTTGGTAACCTGCACTCTCTGGCAATCCCGAATTGTCAGTCAGCAACGATTTTCCTTGACTTTCAGTGCTTATAAAGTCATACATGGTGGTAATTTAATGAGCCGGAGATAAAAATTCTGGTCATACTCATCCAGCGACGGTCCTGACATATCATTTAGTTAGAAACCCTCCTTTCAGGACAGAGCCCTCTCTGATTGAAACCACAAAGTTACTGCCGTTAATTATGTCCTCAACATATTAGAAACCCCAAACACTGGCAATTCATGCAGTTTAGGTTTTTGGATGTGTTGCCGCCTACGATCCTGTTGTTATTACCATACCACAAGCTATAGACATTGGGAATTTAATCAAATTAATGCCAATACCATTCTGGAGCAGCAGCTAAGGGACACGTACCGTTAACAGGGAGCAACCTGCAGCCCAGCTGAAGAGCTCTGCTCCTTGTTGAAGGGGAGCAGAGAGATCTCAATAGCTCTGCATGCTATTTGCTGTTTTCCAGGGTTTGTTTGTTACGCAAAAGGAGGCTTTTTTGCCTAAAAGGTAAGACTGCTGCAAGGAAAACCTGTGCAGTTTTGCACCAAGTCCCATCGTCTACAAGTTGTATCTCTGCGTGAAGGCACTTGGGCGCTTTCTGCCTGGTCTTTCCACCGACATGTGCTCCCAGCCTCCCCTGACCTATGCAATGATGATAACGGGGAATAAGAGGGGAAAAGCTTCCCAAAAGCTTCCACTTCCTGGGGCTGGGTTAGAAACCTGCATGAGCTTTTATCCCGTTTGCAGCCTGAACTTTGCTACCTAACCATTAACTGCAGCCCCTGCAATGTTTCAAAAACATTTGGATTGGGATCTAGATGTTCAGCTTCCGCCTCCAGAAATGCTTGAATTCAAACATTGTTTTTATGGCAGATTTTAAGCCTGATTTTAACGTGAGCAGTAGCCTTAAAGAACTAGCACAGACTTGGGGACTCTATATTGCAATCAGTTCTAACAAGAACATCAATTTGTACTGGGTTGGGTTAGCTGTGTAGACTACATAGGATTGGACATATAAATTAGTATAAAATTCTTAATAGATTTTAAGCCAATGGCTAAGATTATCATCTTTATTTAAAAATATTACACAGATTAAATTGAGATGCTGTGTACTTCCATTCTGTTTCACAGTATTACTGATTATAAATTGGGCCACACAGGATGATTCATAAAGTTTAGATACCAGAATAACATCTTAAGGCAAGAATAATTTGATTTTTTTCCCCTAAACGTGTTGCCATAGTTTTTCCTAAGTGTTTTACAAACAGTTATTAAAAGCACATTGAGAATCTGAATTCCCTGTGGGCAAAATGTTTTTGTACTTAACTTTCATTTAATTCAAAAAATCACATCTGGTTGGAGTTGCAGCAAAACATGGGAAAATCGTACCCGGCTATCACAACAGCAGTGACGCGAACCCGCAGATCGCTTGTGGCCACCTTCCCTCGTCCCCTTCCTTCTGGGGCCGGGCAGGAGCCATGCGGGGGGCTCAGCTGCGGGACCCTCTCTTGGGGACAGCTCCGCTGGAGCGGTCAAGCCAAGGCAAGGCTTTGGAGGGGCTCAATCATTAAACCCCTGCCCGATGTGGGCTTTGGCAGCATCCCTGCAGGGTTCCACCCGGAGCATCCTGGGCCCATTGCACCATGGGACCATTGCGTATTTGCACGGTGGTGGCCCTGGCTGGACAACTTGTAGCATTAACAACAGGCAGGTGCCGTGGGGGCTGGCCCACCTTTCTTACAGCAACAATCTGGAGACATAAAGAACATTCCAGCATTAATTTATTATGCCCATGTTAGAGTTTTAAAAAATGCATTTATCAGCTTTTGGTATTAAATAGTCCATAACTAAGTAAATATACGGGAATTAAAACAAAAATATCCAACACCTCCTTTCAAATCTCCCTGCCCTTAACGGCGCCGTAAATTTCAATGTCATATTCCTGTATGTCACTGCCCTTAATCTGACAGTGTCAGAGGGATCTATCTTCATTTTCTCACTCTTTTCATAATCTAATCCTCAGCTCTAACATGCAATTAGTGCCCTCCTCGCCCTCCGCATACCAAGCAGGCTGATTGCTACAGCTTTCACTGTGCAATCCATTTAGCCATGCGGCTCGTAATGAATATGTACATTTTGAGGACCTCGGCGAGGAGGGTCACAGGCAATCAACCTTGAATTCAATTACGCGAGTCAAGGTTAATGACTCAGCGCAGTGGTCAGAGGCATTCAGCCTCCTGCAGATTAAATCAGGCTGTCACAGCTGACAATGCCGGCTCGTGCGAGGAGCAGGGGATCGCACTGAGAGAAGATGGTGTCACTCTGCGGCCGAGGCTGTGCGGGGCTCTCCCTGGCAAATCTGATTGTCAGGCTCCCCCCGACCCCTAATACGATTAGGTGGCAGAAAGGCACGGCTAGTTGGGAGCACGGGGTGCCCGTGCCCTGCTGATGCTTGCATGGGTGCATGGGGAGGACGCTGCCACCAGGGAAAGGAGCATTTGACCAAATGTTTCCTGCCATCAGTGCAAGTGCTTTTACTCTTAACGCTGCTCTTGGGTGAAGAAGGAAAAGCATTAACAACCCCAAACTCCAGTGCTTTCGCATCCTGCAGATTCCTGCCCTCAGGGCGCCCCAACAGCCGTGATGCCCCAGCACGCTTTGGGTCCCACCTGGGCGGCTCTCGGGCAATAGCCCTGCCAGCGTGCCTTCACCGGGCAGCCCTGGGCTGACCACAATGTGAAGGATGCTAGGAGGTTCCCCAGCCCATGGTGGGACCAGCCAAGAAGGGCGCGCAGCCTTTTCCTGGTCTGGCACCTAGAGGGATGCCCCAAGCCCAAGCACCACACTCTACCGCTCCAAGGAGAGACCATGGTGTTTCAGGACAACTTCACAGCTAATATTTAAATAGCATCTATTTCTTTTTTTTTTTTGCTGCTTCTTCATGCAGCTCCCCCAGGGGCTCTATTTTTAGCTGTGCTCTAGGTGTAATGACACGGTGCTAGAGGGCTTAGAATAGTCTTGAAGGTGGTGCTTTAATGGTGGACTGCAAACACTTTATTACATGTTTTCATAACCATGAGAGCTAAATTGCACTCCCGACGACTTGTTGGCTGCGTCACGGATGCAGCGCAGCTGACGCCTGGCTCTGGGGGTGTCCCAGCCAACAGCAGGGTTTCGGCACGTCTGCCTTTGGTTCAGGGCAAAATGGGTTTTCTGCGACGAATTCATCCCAAACAGAGCCAGCGTCCACAGAAATCCCTTCTGGAAAGTCCATCCGTGGGAAAGGGTAATGCAAGTGATTGCTCAACAACGGGATGCTGGGACCAGTGCTGACGGTGACTCTGTGACCTGGTGCAGCCCTGCATGGGGAGCCCTGCCAGTGTAGGAGGCATTCAAAGCCAGCTGGCTTTTGGGAATTGGGTCAACCCTCTGAGTGTTTTGGCTCCATTAAAAGCTGGTGCAGCGCATAGTGCATTTGTGCCCCAGTCCCCAGGAGCAGGATAGCCAGCTGGGGCCGGGGCTGCCATTCCCATCAGCTGCTCTGGCTCCACAGACGTGACGCTCATGATGAAGAGCTGCTCATCAGCACTGACAGTTTATGATTCACTATGTCAAACCTCCACTTATTAAAACCTCTGTAGCATAGATTGATTTTTTTTGTCCCCTGCAGTGGCTGTGTCGGAGGCCGCTTGTGGGCCTTTCCTCCCACAGTGCCATGTGCAGGCAGCACTGAGCCCCTCTCTGCAGGCACATTGCTCACCCACACTTCAAGCCCTTTGTAGGTTTGCCAAGCTCTGGTTGAAGGTATGGGGTTGGATTGCCCTCTTTGGGTGATGCTTTGCTGCGATGGCTCTCGGGGACCCCTGCAGCAGCAGCCCCACCAACACCCACCACTGGTGGTCTCCTGCCCAACCGCTTACGGCACATTTCAGCATTAAAAAATCAGTGTGTCGAATGCCAGATTGCCCAGAGGAGCGGAGGTGTTCAGTACCTGCAGCTTCAGCCATTGCTGCCAGCTCCCAGCACATGCTCCTGCCTGGGCATCATGGGCACTTGGGACACCAGAGGCTGGAGCTGTGGACAAACCCCCTGGAGCAGCCAGCACCTGCTGGGGATGAGGTCCCGGGGTCTTGCCCTGCCCCAGGCTTTACCACGGGGTTGCACGCTGAGTAGGGAGTTATTTAGTAGTACGGACAAATTAAAAACATAAATAACATTCGACTGTCTGAATCTTTTCAATAAAAACAAATTATGAGGTTTGTATATGTAAAGCAGTATCGCTTGGTGTGAAGAATCTTTTACACATGATTTATACTGTTATTAAATATGGGGCAATTTTTAGAACCAAATCAGTGCTGTAATTTCAGAACCATTACATTGTATTTAACACAAATTCATAATGAATGTGTTTTTCAAAATGTCTTTCCGATGCATAGTCTATTGGTAGCTTTTAAAATAGAAACCCCTTTCTTTAAAAAATATTATTTTGTTTATTTTGCCCTCTCTTCCTTCCTTTCCACTGGGAGAAAAAAAATTGGAGAGGCCAAACGGGCAGGTTCAGTTCACATAACTCGGCTTGCCAGAGCTGCAGTCCGAGACCTAGCAGAGCATTGTAGATATATACAAATTCATCATTCCTTAGCGTGAAATGTTTTCTGTGCTAGGGTGGACATCCATGACCCCCCCAGCAGGTGCCCATCACCTCCCTGTGCTGCCCTGTGTGTAAGCAAGGACATGCCTTGGGTGCCAGTGCTCTGAAACATGTTCACCATGCTCCTGCTCCTCGGAAAACACTGAGAAATCTCCTGGGTTTATTTTTTTTTTCTTGGTGTCTTTATGACTGGGTGTTCAGGACTCAGATGCGCAGGGCTTGGATGGAATGGCCACCCTAGGACAACCCCGGGAAATGGGTCCCAGGAAAAAAAGCATCTTTATATTTATATCCAAGTCCTGATGTGCACCAGCTCTCTCCTCTGCCTGAGGACTGAATAGCAGGGGAGTGGGTGCAGCCCCCAGCCCTCCCAGAGTGTGTGTGTATGGAAACGGGGGCCAGAGCCGAGAGGGGCTCTGGGCTGGGCCTGCTCCATCACCTCCTCTGTGCCCCTACGGCCAGAGGCCACCGTGGACCCCCTGCCAGGCTCCTCACCCCAAACACACAGCCTGAAGAACTGTGGGATGTTTATAATTGTATTGGTCATTAGTGCAGTAGTTATGAATTGCTCACTACCATTAGTGATAAGAAGAGAGAGAATAAAATACAAATATATAGGCTTAAGCTCCCTTCCTGTTACTTAGAAACTGGAGAAAGTTTCTGCAAATCCATTTGGCTCTTCCATCATCAATTAAACATTCAGAAAAACAGCTCTCCTGGGCAATAGAAAAGCACTTTTAAGTGCTCTAGCTCAGCCCTAAAACTTTGAGACAGACTTAAACTTTCAGTACATTGAATCTAATACTTGTAAGAGACACTGTGGTCTCTGCCCCATGCCGAGTGATGCTGTCACTGTAGAGCAGCATGGATAAATCACCTGGAAGGGACAAGGCTGGGGCAATGCAGCAGCATGGGGAGCCTGGGCAGGGGAAGATGTACACCAAAACCCAAAGAAATATTTCTCTGTAACAGTGGTGCCGACAAAAGCTACAGAAGGAGGAATAGCATGACACAAGCTCACACCCAAAGCCTGATTGAAAGCTGTCAGCTCAGCTGCCAGCCCATGGGGCAGCGCTGCCAGAAAGTGGGAACTGGAGAAAATCATGGGGACTGTCCCCAAACAAGAGGGGTTTGCGGAGGTGGGCTGGTGGAAACTTTAGAAGAAAGATTAAATAGGAGAAAAATATGAAACTGCCAGCAGCGCTTTTCATCGAGGTGAAAGAAAACTCGGTGGAGCACAGAGGAGAGGTGACACCGTGCATTAAGGGAAATGTTTGTTGTTGTCCAATGTGATTTGTCTGACATACAGATTTCTTAATATTGCACAGTGATGCATTTCAGGTGTTACGAAAATTTGCATGTGTTTGTTTAGTGGTCTGGGGGAAGCCGCTAACGAGAATTCATAAATCCTCCGCTCTGACTTTTAGCTGACTGGAGCCTTCTTTTATTTAAGCTCCTTAAATGCAATTTTGGCAAAACCATAACATCAGATTAGAAACAAACAGCAAATTGAAGCTTGTTCGAGAGGGGTAGCATGACAAGCAGCAAAATGAAAACTTATGAATTGCCGGCACAGCCCCAGCCACCAGCCCCAGCCATTGCTGCCCCATCTCGGAGCAGGAGACGTGTGCGCTAAGAGTTTTTGAACCATGCAAAATTATTGTCTGCCATCGCTACATTGAAATAGTGGAGAATTCATACTGCTTTATAAACTGCCCAGCAATTTGGCTGTCCTAATCCTGGACATTCTCAGAGATTGGGGAATGGAATATTTTTAGGATTATCTGATTAGAGGCATTTACTTAAAATTGCTCTAATTAGATTAGTGAATATTACAGCCACTGAGGATGCTGTTGGGATGAATTAGCTACCTAAACTGGTAGCTAATGATCAATCAGTGGAGACTTTTAATTGGTCTAACGAGTTTACTTACCAGAATATGCGATCACGTCTTCTGGGTTTTATTTCAGTTTCCTCCAAGCACCTAAAAAGTCTTGCAGGAGCTGTCAGGAGTCCCTGGGGAAAGCAAACAGGCTGCTCTTCCCCACTATACTTACAATATAACTGGTTTGCAGCAAAGGGGCTTGGAGGGAGAGTTTGGAAAACAAGCTGGCGTGTAGGTGATATACATGTGACTGATAGCAGTTCCTTTACATTTCCAAAATATATTCAGGTGTAGCAAAAGAGCTGTGGGATTAGACGCTCTGAACCAGTGTCATTATTATACACAATTATATTAAATCATACTTTTGTATTCATAAAAGGCACCCCCAAAACCCAGACTTTCATCACAAAATGGGGCACCTTTCTGGGTGCATCCACAGCTTTCTCAATGCGCACTGAAAGTTAAATAAAGCTTTCAAAAGGATTTATCAGGTAAATGTTATGGATTGCTGTGATTTAATTTATGGGATTAGTTTGACTTTCAATTACCAGGCTTCACACTGAATCACTTTATGTTTTGAGCTCTGTAACTGGCACTTGTTACACTCGATCTTTCATTTAGAGAAGGATTATCAATAATTAGACACCATGGACTTATTGATCAACTAATCAATAGCCACATTAATCATCAGCAGTCTGAAAACAATTCACTCTTTGCATTAAAAGGAATCGGTGCAATCAAATTAGCATCCTTTGCCACACACCCATCGCAGGTGGTACCTTTATGATAGACGTAATTTCTGAACCCATCACTGCAGAGCTAGAAAGTGTTTTCTCCTTATTTGAACTTCTTAATTAAGCTTGCGTCATTATTTCTTAACTGTCCACTGTTTATTTGTCACTAACAATAAATTTTTGCTCACAAAAGGTATCAGGTACAGAGACTGAGTCTCCAAAGATGCCAGTTTATCCACACATGGACAATACAGAAGAAATGCAAAGCTCCCTGATTTGAACCCTGAGGTCCAGCTGTTACCTACATCCACATCGCCCCAAAGCTCAGTGGAGGTGAGGTGGTGCTGTGTCCTGAGCCAGCTGCTTTACACAAATATGTCTCTCTGAGTTTTTTCCCCTTAATCGCTTAAATTTTTCCAAGGCATTACAAATAATTATACCTTTGTATTATCCAAGTTACATGGAGTTTACTTAATCCAGAGCGGAACACCTGATTAAGTTTGCATTTGCTCTTACTCAGCCATAAAAAACATTTATAGCCATCCCTCTCCATCAATCAGGTGAGACTATTAGGAAAACAGCAAATTGCCCAATAAATTATCCTAATCTGTTGTAAAACTGATCTTAGTAATTAATTTAGTCAATTGTATTTAACCAGTTGGAAAGTAGCCTAAATAATGTAATCACATTGGGTATTTCATGGAATAAAAACTGAGAAAGCCATAAAAATCATTCAGAATAACATGAAACTATCATTTTGTTTGTCAATATTATGCAAACCTGTGGCTCAGGTAGGCAGATGGTCTTGGGTACAGCCGTAAATCGCTTTTTGTGGCTGGGGGTTGGGCTGGGCGGTAGCTGGTGGGGAGAGACCGGCACGAGGTTGCCCAGCTTTGCTGAACC
>NW_008824056.1:2105524-2123151 GCF_000699105.1 Pygoscelis adeliae
GGGGGTGACCATCTGTGGGCAGAGGGGGACCCTGCTTCACCGAGACACCCCAGGACTGGCCTCAAAGCATTGTCTCACTGGTGTGACTTCTCAGCCCTCACAGCTAAGGGAGAACCGATGTAAACCAGTGATTTTCACAGGGGTGGAGCCTAGAGGCTTCAGCAAGAGTTTTGTTCACTGAGAGAGTCAAACAGCAATTCAGGATCTGGCCGTAGCAGGGAAGATGCAAGGTCTTTTTGTGTGTTCATTAATTCCCTTGATTTGCCCCTAGTATTGACATAAAGATGCCCTGGAAGTGGCCATCAGTGCACGAATCCGTGTTTCTGATGGCTGGGACTGTCCAAAGTGGGAGGAAGACTGGCACATGCTCAACTGCATGGACCGGGGTGATGAAAACCAACCCCACACCTTCCAAAAGGGCAGTTCTGCTAGAAAAGGGCAGTGCTCGTTGCCAGGGACTTCTAAAAGCACCTCTGCATGGGTCACAATCTTCCATCCTGCTTTATCAGTGAAGTATTTTTAATGGAGAGGAGGCTTGTGCTTGCTTAACCACATTCAACATGTGGAGTCAGCAATGGAAAAATACAAAATAAGCAGAAAGGTTCATGGAAGTGCACAAAGGTTTGCATTGAATTTGGTTTGCAGTTGGCTCATTTACTTGCAAGAATTTCCCAACTCAAGATTATTAATAGGGCTGTGGGCTCAGAAACACAGAACTGCTAAAGGCAAACTGGAGCTTTCTGATACCATTTATGTATCCAGCTTCCAGAGGAATCATTGGATTGTGCATGTCCTGGTGGAAAGGACCCATTTGTTTCCTTCCTCTAAATAGATCCATGCCCCTCTCCACATATTGGGATCTGATTGTACGCTTAGAAATTTCAACAGGCTAATGGCAACTTCATGTATAATTTAGATGAAATATGTGTAATGCAATTTATCAAGTTAAATAACGCGTCATGCCACGGCCAGGGAGGAAGAGTTTTCTACAACAAATACTAAAAATGCACTATTGGTGGGACTAACGTCGGAGAGGGGGAATGAGGTGCAAAGACGTGCGCTGTCACGATGCCCGAATGCACAGGGATTCCTTGGACCACCAAAGGGGGGGTTCATCACCAGAAACCACATTCCTGGTGCTCTGTTGGAAGACCATCGGCTGTGAGACACACATGGAGCACCCGCATGCGGCTGTTTCTTGCTCCTTGCCAGGTGCATTATAACTTTTTAAAATCATAAAACCATTTCTTAATCACATCTTCTCATTCTTTGAATTAATGAAGGACTTGTTCAACGCTCTCCTGTCCAAAAAAAGCAATCAAAAAACTGGCAAAACAGAAGCGGTGGCGTACGTTTCCCTGCCGCTGTCACCCGAGACCTTTGACTCATAGCGACTGAAGCTTTTGTGTTTAACCCGTGTAGCATTAAACCTTGCAGCACAGGCGGTACATGGGAACAACAGCGTGTGCTGTTTTGTTTGATGTAACAGTATGTGCCACCGTTGTGAGAGGCTTAAACTGTCTGCATGGTATATTTTAACATTGATGCAGTTTGTGCTAGAAGAAGAAGTTTTTAGCTGTGAAGTCGCAGGAGATGTGACAGGAGGGCAGCTCCCCACCCGGTGTGGGACTGGGGCTGCTGCTGGGGGACATGGCTCCCTCTCCCTGCATGGGCTCGTCCTACAGCGGAGACCACTGAGCCCCCTCCCAATTCAACTATTATTAATTAGGTGATATATATATGGTCAATAATTATTGTTCAGTAGTATAATACATTCAAATGTGTATGTCAATATCCATATACATCCCTGATTTCTTCATTGGTGACGATGAACCAAGAAGCCGCGGCTGCCCAGCCTACCATACCCTGGCAATTCCTCCTGCTCAGTTACCTGCTCGGTGCATAACATCTTCCAATGCTGTGAAAAAGGAAAAATAAAATAGAAACCAGAGAGACCTTGCATTTGGAGATGCTTAGAAAAGAGAGTGGAAGGCTCAGCTCTGGGATGCTGGAGCCACTCATGGTGCTGGTCCCAGCTGCAAACCTCTCTGTGGGAATGCTTTCTGCTGGTTATTTTGGTTTGAGTTGTTTTTTTGTTGAACTGCTAACCTCTTCACTTAGAAGCAGTTAGAAACTTCACTCAAGACAGGACACACAAATGCTTGGAGACCTGCGCTTGCAGTATTTAGAGCTTGGGTACTGCAGTAACTCTTAGGTTAGTAGACTATTCACAACTCCCTTTCTTATTTTATTTAGTTCTTTCTCTTTTATGTTTGCCAGTAATTCTGTCCCTCACATCGACAGCAGCAAAAAAGAGAGCTGAATGGAGTAGATTGGGCAGGGTCCTGGTTCCCAGCCACATTGACATCCAGAAGATGGGATTTAGTTCGCTCTGCCATAGTGCCAGCAAGAGATTTCAGCTATAAATGTTAGACCTGCATGCAGTGACCCAGAGGCATGAAGACATGCACGGAGCTGAACCATTTGCTTCAGCACCATCCTTAGCATCCAAGCCTTCTTGAATTAGGGTCAACGTTTCCAAAGCCAACAGTGCATTCAGTCTCCTTTTTCCCTGTTTAGTTTGTATTATTTTACAAGCACACAGTGCGGAAAGCAGGTCGCTCTTAACTTAGGAAAGGGAACACTGCACTGCAAGAGGGCAGGTCTTCACAGCCTGGTTTTGCTGGATCCCTGCCCTGCGTGTCACATTCATACCTCTGCGGAAGGGCAGCAGCTCGGCCGCAATATCTCATCAACGCACAACATCCCACAGCCGCATCTCCAGCAGCATCCATCCCACCCCTTTGCAGGTGGGACCCCACAGTGCACGTGCGGGGGCTCACAGAGGAGCACCCCAGGGCTGGGCAACCCCCGCCTCTGCACCCCGGGTGACTCCTCTCTGCAAACAGCACCGCACAATAAAGCCCAGCTTAAAAGACCCATAAAAATAGCAATTATAAGACACGAAGTGATCTGAGGAAGGGCTGGCGCAAAGAGGCCTCCCTCCTTTGATGTTTATTGCCACAGCGGAGCAAATACGAACAATGCTGGTTTTGATGAACACTTCTTAGCATTCAGTATTTCACATTTGTTTCCAATTTTAACAGTTAACATTGTATGCTTTCATTATGCCATTGTCTAAGGAATCGCTCAGGCTGTAGCGGTTGTAATTTATCTTTTGTACTACGTAATTTGGAGCAGTCCAGGCCAGAAAGGAACATCTGTATTGAGGGACCGGCATCCACGCGCCCTGCACTTCTGCACCGGGACGTGTTAGAAGGTCACTTTCCTCATAAACTTCGTTATCACTGTTGGTTTTATTCATTATATTTGACATATTAAGCTTCTGTATCTTGGCATAAAGGACACAATATTGCAGCATATTGGCAAGCTCATTTGCTTTTCACAGCTAGTGTTGTGTCCAAATATCAGTCCCCAGGGAGCAACACGTGTATATAGACTGCAGGAAAATGAGCCTCAGCAGCAGGTGGCCTTTTGCAGCCTAATGAACATGGCAATCTGTTACTAGCACGGCAAGGCTTTTCACCAGACAATTAGGCAACTAAGCATGTAATTATTCAGGCCAACAAGAAGAGACTCTTCTCTAATTTCATCTTTTCATTGCTGTTTACTCACCCACACTCCCCTCATTAATGAGAGATTTTCCAGTCTATGCTAATTGGTTTCAATAACATTCATTTCAGTTGAAAGGGAACGATTCTGTTAATTGAGAATCGAAAACATCTTTTCATTTCAAGTGCGTCCTGCTATGGAAATCTGAACACTCTCAACAGGTTCAAGCTAATGAAATTAAGTTACACAGCCACCGGTGGTGTAATAGAAATAAAGCAATTTATTTTCACTGAAGCATGTGCTATAGGTCCTGAACAATTAATCCAGCTCGTTCGGGAGAGCCATTGGAGAAGGCGATTTTGAATAAACAGGGCTGCCTGCTTCTGATCTGCCACTGTAATTCTCAGGGTGGTTTAACTGCTAAGCTTTCCAGCACGACCTGAAAACGTTTAATGAGAATGAGACGCATTTACAGAAACACTAATTCTTTAATAGCTGTTTGGAAAAAAAAAATAGAGCACAGAGCTTGCCAGCCTGCTAAGCACGAGAGTGGGTTAAAGCATCGTAAAATAAATAAATGGGTGGTTCCTGGCTCCGAAATTGGAGACAACCTCGTCGCACGTGATGTTGAGAAGGGCTGTGGAGCTATAATCCTATTTCTTCAGTATTCTGGACCTGGAAAGCAAGAAAGAACCGAAGCCCAAGAAGCAAATACAGGATTTTTGCGTTGACCACAAGTACTAGGAACTATTTTTAAGGGAAACTGAGATTCTCAATTATCGATGTAACTTCTAGCGTTCAGGCTTTAAGGAAAACTTTGGCTGCCACAAAATAAACATTAGCACATCTGCAGGCAGCACTGAGGCAAAGAAGGCAGCTTGGAGGTGCCTGAGCATCTGCCCGGGGGAGCAGTCCTGCGGGGACCCTGTGGCCCCCAGCCTTTCCCTGCCTTTTCCCTGTCCTTGTCCTTACGACTGATCCTGGAGTGAGTGATTGCGACTGCTGCAGGTCAGTGCAGTGGCTATTAATTAATTAAAAATACATTTGCAGACTGGGGACTATAGTCTCCGACCAATGCCAGGACAAAGGGATGGCTTTCTATGTGGGAAAAACCAGGAAACTGAAAACTTCAGTGCTTCAGTGTGGAGGAAACAAAAGATGGAGCATGTATGAGCTCTTTCTGTATCTAGATACAAGCCTATGTACACAGGCATATGGAAAGTCTCTGCAACTACATATGTAATTATTTATTGTTCAAGTACGATGCAGTATATATTTAAAGTATGTTATGGTCATCCAAAATACTTACATAAATAACTGAATAAAAAACCCACAAACCATACATTTGCTTGACTTCATGAATTTTTAAGGGAGACTTCCATTTTCTCCTACCTTTCTGGTATTAAAACACCCTGCTGAATATATTTTAACAGGAGTTAAACTACAGCGTGTAACTTTCATTTTTATCCGAACTGATGATGGAAGGTCCTGTTTCAAATCTATGTGAGTAATCCATCCTCTGTGCTGTTCTTCCAGCTAGAGTATTTGCTTGGTGGGAGATGCCCTTTCCACCATTAAGAAGAGGAACCCAGGGTTGCTGCTGTTGCTGGTTGTGTTTCGTGTTGGCTTTATTTGTAAGCATTTATGCAGGCATGGGGTATGTAAATGCTAATGCTTTTTTTTTTAAAAAGGCTGGCTTCCAAAATGCATAATAGGCAGAGACTTATAAAATAATACACTGCAGACTGTTATGAATATTTCAAAGAATTATTTCTTTATTTTGTGCATAGCTCATCGCGCTGACATTTGATTCATAGCTGCACAAATGTACCTGGGGTTGCTAAGGTTACCCAATTTCATTCACCCATAGATAGTTGAGATCTACATAATCCCATCAGATCATCCACTGCATTTCAAAGTGATATTGATAAATGGTGCCTTGCTCAGATGATATGTCCATTTACATGTGATATATCTCACGATTCCTGTCTTCTAAAAT
The DNA here is from genome assembly GCF_000699105.1 of Pygoscelis adeliae. Lineage (NCBI taxonomy): Eukaryota > Metazoa > Chordata > Aves > Sphenisciformes > Spheniscidae > Pygoscelis > Pygoscelis adeliae. The sequence continues at coordinate 2,111,097 of NW_008824056.1, forward strand.
ATTGTGGCTGATGAAATTTCACATTATGTGCATATACAGAAAGCAGAGATATGTGTCTTTTTTCTCAGCTTGAAAAGGCCCCAGAAGTAGGAGCCAAGGGGGGTTATTTTGTGCTTGAAGCTCACTTTTTCTGCAGAAATTGAAAATACCGTGACTCTAATATGAGACTTCGGTTTTGTCACAAGAGCATGGAAAAGGATCCAGTTCTCTGCAGCGGTACCATCTCCTGGGTGTCACCAGAAAGCTCAGCACCTTGCTTCACTGAGCCAGAGCTTTCTAGTAGCATCCTCATCACCTTTTAATGCAGAATATCCCATGAAAGCTGAGTAGTTTTTCTAGCAGAACTTTTAGACCCTGGAGGATGGCCCAGGCTGGGCATCGTGGCTCTTGGTGTGGCAGCACGCAGTGGGGAGGGCAGCTGGGGGACACACCTTTGGGGAAGGGGGGAAAGATGCACAACAGAAACGTGTCCGTTGCCATGGCCGTGGCCATGGTTGTTTTCACCTGGTGAGCCCCGGGGCCACAGGCAAGCAGCACGACAGGAGACTGCTCTGGGCATTGCAATGGCAAAGCCAGCAGGGCTAGCAGGCAAAGGCACACTGCCTGCCTAATATTTTGGAAAATATTTCGGGAAATCTGGTGTGCATGTAGTGCTTGCTTTGCCATTCGCTTTGTATTTATTTTTGGTGTAGTAAGCAGTTAAACTGGGAGCAGGGGCGAGAGCCACGCAAGGGGCACCCATGGCACCAGCACAGTGTTGCCTTCCTGGAGCGAAGCTTGCTTCCTCCAAAGAGAAAAGAAACACAGCGGAGGAAGATTGTGTCCCGTCAGGAGCACCGTGGGGAGAGCCTGTGCAAAAGAGCCCCAAAACCCATCTGTTGTCCTTGGCATTACCGAGGTGCGAGTACAACCTGGCCACTGCACGGCAAGCCCTGGTCCCATCCTCAGCAATGCCCTCTGCTTCCCGCCTCAAGAGGATATATATTATATGCAATATATATTAATCTCTATATTATAAACCACAGCTGAGCCGTAGGCGCCCTTTTATTTGAATTTACAGAAGCGCAATAGCAACCATCAGCCGCTAAGTGTTCAGAGGCAGGGAAGACGTTAACTCCATCAACTGGCAAAACCCAACCGAAGAAAGCCCCTCTCCTGTGCCCCCTTTCCCTCAGAAACCCAGCCCAAACCACATCACACAGGGCTGGGAAGCAGTGGAGCTGTGGTCTCGGTGGGACCAAGGCGGGCTGGGAGGCGCCGGCAGCCCGCAGCATTCCCTGAAGAACCCCAGCCAAATCTAAGGGTGGATGCAGCCAGGGCGGTTATCCTAGGTGAGCATCCCTCACTGCTCTGGTACGCCATCAGCCATGCCGGGAGCCAGCGGGGCGGCACCCCTGCTTGCATAAAATGGATGAAAATCAAACAAATTTGGCGAGAGCAGGCATGGCTCAGGAGCAGGGCAAGGACTGAATGTTTCAGGTCATTTATTCACAATGGATAATGCCTAGTTAGCATCTTATTTCCAAGCCTAGAGATGTTTGTAACAAATCTCCTCAGAGATACATTTGTAAGTGAAATGAAGAAACTGTTATTGAAGCAATATGAAGCTGGAGCCTATGCAGTCCTGAAAACCTATGCTATATTTCATCCTTTAAAAGCTATCATTTTACTTAGCAAGCTGCTTACTACAATTATACAATGTTTTTCTTGGCCCCCAGCTACATTAAACATCTATTTTATAGTGTTCACTGTATTACCCTGAAAGCCTGTCTCCCAAGGAGGGGGTTATAAAGGGTTATACTGTAAAAAAGTACACGGTTTCCTCATTAACTTTATAGTTTTACTGCCTTGTTTTGGGGCACCTTCCCTTCCTCCCCCTCTGTGGCCGGTGGGGCTGAGCACAGTTACTTTACCCAAACGTATTTGGCTGGGGATGTTTTCCAACAGCATCCTCTGCTCTTGGCTGCAAAGCCCCTCCTAACGTGAATGCAAAGCCCCTCCTAGCAAAGCCCCCCGCGCTGATCTACCTGGTTCTCACAGCATTTACCCCACGATGGTTCCTTCCCTATCAAAAATAAGACATCTCCGCAGCGGCAATGGCAAAGCTCCCCTCCAGAGCTGCCTGTCGCAATATTTATGTTTTCCACACGTTCCCAGGGCAGCTGGACTTTTTTACACCCATGCACATTATCGAGATGGTCAGAGCAGCCGATTAAACCATGTTTGAACGTACGTAAAATCTGTTATCGTTCCTGTACAGCCCGGACAATCGCACCCTGTCACACAAACGGGATTTGACTGCTGCTAATTATAGGCAGATAAAAAATGCTCGGCTCTACAGAGGCCTCCTGGAGCAGACAACGTCTATAGCTGTTGATTATTAAAGCCTATTATATATTGATAGGTTAGGATTTATTACTGAAAGCAGAACCCAATTGCTGGGGATTGGCTGGTAGTGGGGCGCTGGGGAATAGGTGCGGGGGCTGTTAGCCCGGGGTAATCTATCAGCGGGAGGAGGAGCGTGCTCGAGCAATTAGGGAGCCAGCAATCCCACCGATGCGCTATCGGCAGCCTAATAGAGATAATGGGTTTTACTGGACAGGACGGGTACAGCACTGCTGGGGAAACAGTGACATTAGATAAATAGAAAAATGGCTCATTAAAACATGATGATGGCTGCTGCGAAGCAATGCAACCAAAGGGCACGAGGCACCAGAGTGTCTAGCTGGAGCAGATCCTCCCGATACGGGCGGATGTTGCAGGGAAACCTATATGGCTCTGAGTTTAAGGACATACATTAAGCTGGTGTTTGTGACAGAATTAAGTTATTTCCGTCCGAACGTGTTTCTTATTACAAGCCCCCTCCCCACGATACTATTTTTACCGCCTCGGTGCCTGCACTGTGAGCTGCCCTTTCTTTTCTCAAGCCGTTTGTAACCCAGCCGTAAATACCCATCCTGCCCGGGGGTAGTGGTGCTGCCAGATCCTCCCCGAAACTTGCCTGCTGCTGGGCATCAGCGCTGGCTGCCAAGGCGGTGGCAAAGGGCAGTTCAAAGCTATAGAAACCTTCCCCTGCAAGAGAGCATCTTCTCGTGGGGGCCAAGCCCTCCACCACCCACCGATAGCACATGGGAATGGTGGGAAACCCTCTATACCCACTTCTCCATATCTATTACAGTCTTGCTAAACAGTTCTGATCCAGTAAGGCTTGGAAATTGGCTTCGAACGCAGTAATCTGGACTTCATAAAAATGTGCAATCCATTCATGTGCAAGGAAGTCTGAACCATTGCCGCACCTGGAAATCGCAAGCAGATTTTGAGAGAAGCAGCTCTCCAGAATGAGAATGTGTTTTACCTTCACAATTAGTGTTTTGCTATTAAGCGAAGTCCCTGGGTGCCATAATTAATATCTTACGATGCCGCAGGTGAACTGCGAAAGTACTATTTCACACACAGGAATAAATGAGTACTTCTACTATAAACCCATTAAAGATGTGCAAGCAGCAAAGTGTATAGGTTAATAAAGTGTTCAATAATAAATAAATTAAGATACAGGTAATAAATTATCTGGTTTTGTCATCATCCAATTTGTGAACCACGGTGTATCAGAGAAAAAATTCATATTGGATTTGTGCTGCTTGAATTAATAGGGGACAGGCACTGGAAAAGACTGCTTGCTGTGAGGACCGAGGCACGGGGGCGAGCATTGCTACCCAGTGAATACCACATGCATCCCTCTCTCTTCTGAACGGAGGCAATGAACGAGGCTTGAAGATCTTCTTCTGAATATTTCAATTTAGCTGAATATAAATAAATCAGGCACTTTCAGACTCAGCAGGATCCTACCTCCTGCAATAGTGCTCTGTCATCCTATTCCTGCCCGGGCTTCCTTTGGCATCAGCCCGGCTGCATCTTTTATTAGCTCTGCGCTCACAACTGGCCATGGTTGGTATCCAGTTACAGTAAAAACCAATGGCAATTGCGAGGTTTTCCATCCACCGGATTGTCTTACCAGTGCAGAAGGAAAGCCAGACAGCATTAGGCTGGGAGCGAGCCTGTCCCAGCAGTGACAGCTCTGCCCCGCTTGCTGGGGGGCTTCCCACAGCAGCACTCCCGCACCCGCTCCCCCCGCCCCGGCAATGAGACCTGTCCTAAGGGAGTCCCGGTGCAGGGGTCTGCACATGGCCAGACAACAGAGACCGTGTCCCCGGTGAAGGGCTTACACACCCAGCAGATACAAAATCCCACTCCATCCAAGCAGTTGGGTTTGCTCCGGATTTGCTCTCCTTCTCCATAACGTGCCAAGTGGCACATTGCTGTCATAACCTGGGAACAATCCATCCCTTCCCAATGGGGCCAGTTATTTTTCTCGTCAGTGAACATTAAGGGAATAACTTGTGAATGCTGAGCAAGTAAATGAATTGCACAAACTAACCCGCAGGAGCACAACCAGTATGAGTTAGGGCTGATGAAAATCAGGCTCCGCAATGACATCTGTTTTAGTGCTCGGTGCATCACTGCACCCTCAGCCACGGTCACCAGTGACCGGCTGGCCGCCTCTTATGCAAGGGAAAGCTCCTGGATGTATATCCCATGTCAGGGCAGGTTTATTAAAAAAGAGATCTAATAACAATTAGGTCGTGTGCTGAGGTAGTCCATAATTGCCCTTTATATTTAGCATGACTTTTCCATGAGCCTCCTGCAAGAAGCATCCGTGCGGAGCGGGCTGGGCCATTTGCCTTGGCGTCTGTGGAGCAGTCCTGCCGTGCAGCAGCATTTCAAAACACAGGCACAGTCAAACACACCCCTGGAGCTGTCGATGTGTTACTTATCTTGCATGTATGGCTTCTCCAGCAATCTTCACTGGGCCAGGGCGTGCTGGGGAAGGTGCTGGCATAGCCATGCTGCCTGGACATCAAGAAGCTCAGCCCTGTCCCACTCATCCCTAAAGAGACTATGAGCTGGGACATGCTGGGGGGTGCTAGGATGTACTGGGATCAGCTGGCACATGCTGGAATGAGGTGGGATGTGCAGGGGGGAGCTGGGATGTGCTTGGACATGTTGGGATGTGCTGGGATCAGCTGGGATATCCTGGCACATGTTGGGATGAGCTGGTACATGCTAGGATGAGCTGGGTCATGCTGGGATGAGCTAGGATGTACTGGGATGAGTTGGGACATGTTGGGACATGCTGGGATGAGCTGGGATGCGCTGGGACATGCTGGGATGAGCTGGGATGTGCATCACCATGCTCAGCTCTCTGGTTGAGATCCACATCAAGGGCAGCTGTGAAGGGCACAGGCACTGCTCTCTCCAAGCCACCACCTTTTCCCATCATCTCTTTATTCCTATTCGTGTTTCCCACTGGCACGTGCAGGCAGCAGGACGTGACTGCTTCTTGCAGAGAGCAGTCAAAGGGAGAGAAGCAGAAATCTGGCCGAGTGCCTTCATTCTGGAAACTCTTACATCGCTGTTGAACGCGGTACATGAAACATTGCGAACTTCACGGCAACAGCAAGCTAAATTATTTCCAAAGACATGCCTTAAGGTTTTCCATTAATTTCTCTGAAGAGCCATGAGATCAAGCTATTTTACTGAAGCAAGCCGAGTTTTACTGACACGGTCTGCTCAGAAAATGACCAAATTTGTCCTCAAACCTGATGTTGTCCACAACGCCGTAGATGAGGCTGGAGGAGCACTGCTCCCAGGGGAGGGGCGAGATTGGGAGACCTGGGTGAGATGCATGGCCTGAGCACCCATGGTGGCGATGGGACCACAGGTGCGGGCAGCCTCTGAGGAGGGAAGTGGGTGATTTCACATGCCTTGAGGCTTTTCGGTGGGGTTGGAGCGTCCCCCTGCTCCTCCTTGGGGTCTCCCAACCCCATGCCCCTCGCTGCTGCTTCACTACCACAGGTCTGATCCCCCCTGAACTACATTAAGCCCCTCTTACTACCCAATTCCTGCTCTTCTCCAGGGCCTGATCTTTGCTTTCTCTTCCTGACATGGATGTTAAAGACATTCCTGGGAAGATAATGCGAAGTGGAGGCAACACGAGACCCAGGCTTTATGAACCGAAGCAGCGTGAACCATAATCCTGGCCCATACGTCCTTCTACCACACACTTATTACACTTAATTTGCGTGTGCTAATTTCCAATGTACAGAGCAGACTTTGCGAACAGGGGTCCCTGAAAACCCAGGTCTTTGTCCTGGCTTACGCCGAGTCTCCCCAGGCTGCTGGGACTGCTCCTCCTGGCTAAGGGATCTGAAGGTCCATGGGCCAGGCCCGGGGTGGGCACCAAAAACCAAGGGAAACAACAAAAAAAGCCACGACAGTGGTTAAAAATGTCTTGTGTTTCTTTCCTGTGTGAGGGAAACTATTTAAACTGGCACAAAATAAATTTAAGGAGCATATTCTTGGAATTACATAGAAAAATACCCCGTACATTTTGGCAGCAGCTAAACATATCCTTAATAGAATTCATATGGGGCCTGGAGTGATCACAATGTTTGGAGAGGAGCCAGATAGTAAGTAATTTAAACATCACAGGAAATTAAATTTTAGAATTCAATTTTGCATAAAGTTTTCTGTAATGAAAATGTCACACATAAATTATGAAGTCTGATTATATTCTTTTTTGACTTTTTAATAAAATAATAGAGGCACTTGACAGTCAAGAACAAATGCATATTTTATGTGAGGAGCATTACGTTAAACTAACGTCCTCTGGAAATAATGGAACAGATGTTAACACTGCTATATCAGTTATCAGGTGCTCTGTTAAACAGCTTCAAACACAAGTATTTATTAAAAATGCTAACAGGATTGTCTCTCAGGATTATCTAATTGTAGGCTTAAAATGTAGATGTTTAATGTAATTAATTATATGTGTAGAATTATATAGTTAGGCCATAATTTATTGTATATGTCTACATATAAATTATACACCACTGTTAATATATAATTAATTCAGTACAGGCAAGGAGAATGACTTTGGTGAAAACACAAACTTGTTCATAATAGAGTGATAAATCAAAACCAAACCAAATTTCCCCTTCATTTCGATGGAGGGACTCAATGCCGTTACACCTTTCTGGGTGCCCCTCAAACTTCATCCACTCCCGGGGACTGCTGAGCCCCCAAATTGGGCTGAGACCCTGGGGGGACACAGAGAGAGCCCTGAGAACCCGCTCCACGCTGCTGCTGCTCCCTCTCATGCAGCGGGCATCGTGGCAGACATCACGGTGGGCATCGTGGTGGGCACCGCGGCAGGCATTGCAGCAGGTAGCATGTTCCAAACATGCAAAACCAGCCCTGCAAGAACCACCAGGAACAGATTTAGATCAGCAAAACTTTATTGATTACCAACAAACATGATTTTTGGCCAAGGGCATTACTCTGCAGCCTTGCTATAATAATACCAGCTCTTGGCTTTGTGGTTTTTTTTAACATCCTGACAAAGCCCTTGGTGGCTCTTTCCGCCCAGCGTGCACCGGGCTGGCATTTCGGCTGGGGGCAGGCAGCCAGGGCTGGCCGCAGGTGGTGGGCACGATGGAACCCCTCTCCTCCCCAAGGCTTGGGATGCCATTGACTTCCCCTTGGGGCGAGAGGGATGCAAAGCCCCGGTTGAGCACATCGGGAGGCATCAGGATGCAACCCTGGCTCTGGCTGCATCCCAAAAATTATCTTTGCATGGAGCAGACGGAGGAATATCTTCACTCCTAATATGGAGATGTCAAAAAGCTACATCCCTTTGATAGTGGATGTTAAAAAAAGCCCGGCACAGCAGCCACTGAACCAGCCCCAAGGGTGGCCGGAGCTGCTGGAGGGCTGTGCTGGGGGGAAGTCCCCAGCATTTCCCTCGGGCTTCCCTGTACGCTCAAATACAGGACACGCATTTCGGCATGGTCCCCCCACATTCCTGGCTCTAATACATTATAAATGTGCAACGTGCAGTCTGAAGTAAGTAAAATACATCAGTGGTTTTGCAGTTTGCACTCATATGTAGTTGCTGGTCCCCTGCCCCACTCTCATCCTGCCAGCAAAAAGAGGGTCGAGGCGAAACCAGTGGCACATGTGGCATGTCCCTGGTGCACATCCCCACTGCTGTCCCCACGAGGGGACCTGGTTTCCCACGAGGAGCATCATGGGCTGTGCCGCTTCGCGTCCAGGGCTCCTGCAGAAACACAGCTGCAACGGGCTGCGGCCTCTTAAAAATGTAACGGTTTAAATGGCTTTGAAAAATAAAGTTGGATTTGTTTCCTCGGATTTAAATTGGTAAATTATTTGAATTTCTCCACCCCTAGGTGAATGATTTAGATGGCCTTGACCCCAGTCTGACTGCAGGGATTAATGTGGTATAATGATTGCTGAGGCTATCATTGCAGCAGGCATCATTAATTATCCTTATTGATTGTAGCTTTCAAAGATAAAGCATTATGCTGACTGGAAAATACCCTCTTCCTGCAAGGTCAAGGCTAAAATAGGGCAGCTAAATAATTGCATTAACAAACAAAGAAATAAAAATAACCTCTCGGAGAGCTGTGTAATTAAGATCCAATTACAGCATTTGGCCCTGCTGGCACAGCGGCGTTGCCTGGTGCAGGGTGGGACGCGGGATGAGGGATGTGGAATGCGGGTTGCACGATAGAGGATGGGGGAGCCCGTAGGATGGCTCCTGCCACGCTCACCTGCAGCCCCGCCAGGGCCTGGAGGGACTGCTCTGAAAATACTCATGGTATGTCAAATGAAGGAAGTGATAATTGGTCCTAAATCCTATTATATTACTTTTGGATCGTATAGTGGAGTTTAAAGATGTCCCAGGGATGTTGCTGTTGATGTCTCTCACTCCCCCTTTTCCCTCCTCCAGCATTTCTGACTGCACTGAGCACCCAGGTGCTACGGGGACGCTCAGCTGCAGTTTACTCCTGCGCACCAGCGAGCTGTTTATCCTGCGTCACCGGTCATCCCAGCAGCAACGTTTAAAAAAATGCTTTTAAAAGATGCCTTTAGAAATATAGAGCAAAAACCCATGCTGCATCCACAGTGCAGAAATGAGTGCAGTCTGCTTACATTTATTTTCCTTAATAAAAACAACAACCAGGGAAGACAGTACCAGCTACATGTTCTCAAGCATCCAAACCCCATCTTTAAAAACAGCTGAGGCAGGAGGAGAGCAAGCCTTAGCCTGAGTGCTGGGTGAGAGCAACGATTCCCGTCTCCTCCGGACCACGTGGCGTTTGCAAATGCATTAATGTTTGCAGAGAGCAAGAAGAGGCAAAGCGCTATACATGTATGTTAGCTTGGTATTGTTAAAGCCCTAATAGTGGCTTTCATTTGGGTGTGGGTGACAGCTGGCCCCACTGCACCGTCGACTGCAGGTGGCACGTCGTGCGCGGCCGGGGAATTACCACTGCGTCTTTTAGGAGAATTTGCCTAAAGGTCTCAGTTTATTTTCTGTTTTGTCATGTGGTCTGTCGTCTGATAGGATGTGATGTGAGGTTGTGAAGTGCATTTCAAACTGAAACATTTTTTTGACATCCGTTTAATTACAATTATTTTAATTAAAACATTTGTCATTATGAACCAGGCGATCTGGCATGCCAATTCAACAGTCCGCTTGCTCTTCGTCATTAGAAATTTTTAAACCAATACAATAATTTATTTAAACATGAATACCACTTTCCATTTAAGCAATTATACAACTTGATTTTTAGCTGATGGAGACCAGGAAAGATCACCTTCCATCACGGGGAATCGTTCCCACCATGGGGTTATTTATCCCTTACAGTGGGTTTTGCAAAGCTGGATCCCAGAGGATGCCAGCGGCATTACACTGCTGGAGTGGGAGGTTGGACACTGCTGGGAGAGGCTTCCCAGGCGCGGGGCTAATGGCAGAAATGTCCTGTCTCCCCAGGATGTTGCCCCACTGCTGGAAAGGCACTGGATGCAAAACCTGACCACAGGACACAGGAAATAACTGCTGTGCTGATGCTGCCCTTCCCCGGGCAGAGACCTGCCCCTGCCCCAGGGCTCCTGCCCACGGGACGGGCTGTTTTGCTCGGGGAGAGCCTGGCAGCCTGTGGCACCCTGGCAAGGGATCCTGCTTCTATCCCTGGCACAATATTAGATTTATTCCAGCCTGCATACATAGCGTCTTCCCCAGAGCCCTGAAAAAGCACATAGGGCATCTGCAGGGGCATGAGGCTGTACCCTGTGAGGATCAACGCTCTTTGGTTGCTCCTGTTGCAGGTTTGACCTCAAAGAATTAATAGATGAAGCCAAAAGGTTTTGCTTTTCAGCTGGTTTTCTGCTGAGGTGATCCAGAAGAGCTGGAAGATGGACGTGACGTGGTGATGCCAGGAGTACCAGGGCTGGATCCTGCCCCTGTGCTCCCGTGGGATCGCTGGCTTGGGCTAGGAATAGCAGGCGCTGTGCTGGATGTGGGCCAGCGCCTGTGGCAGGGTGGCATCGGCACGGTGCCTGCCCCTGACGGCTTCATTAGCCAGAGACGAATCTTCGCAGAGTTAGAGATGTCATGTTAGGTAATTAATAATGTCCCCCAGATACGCAGATTTTACTGGGCTTTTTGGACAGAATAACCTGGCGAGTGGTGTGGTATGAGCTGGTGGTGGAAAATCTCTTGAAGAATTGTGCAGTTCTTCAGAGTTATCACTCATAATAGGTTGCAAAAGGGGAAAAAAATGTGAAAAGGCAACTATAGGAGCAAAAATAGTTTGCATTATTGTTCGCTCTGTGAAAAAGCAAGGTGCAGGATGTAAAGCACCGGGGGAAAGCTGGCAACAATAGACCCCATAGCAACAACAACTTCTAAGGGGGAGCGGGCGGTGCATGGCTGCTGCAGATCCCACTGCCCACCCCTTGATCTCAGCGCGCCGGCCCTGGGAGCCAGGCAGCCCCGCAGGGACAAAGGCCCCCCACTGCCCCGCCGCACAATGGCAGCTCCTTCTTCCCGGCATAATGCGCCCGGCGGACTGGGGCGACAGTGAGGGGTTGGCAAACAGCATGCTTGTACCCCTGCACCCCGACACTCCCGCACCCTACATGGCTGCACCCCTACAGGGTGCACACCGAGGGATGGCATGGGCAGGAGGAGGAGGGCTGCAGGGTGTCAGGGTGCAAGCGAGCCCATTGGGGTCCCATCCCGCCCCAGCCAGCGTGCACCATAGCTGGCATCTCGGGGACATCTCCTGCAGCACCCCGTGCAAAGGCACGCCGGCTTCCCCGCTCGCCCGTCCCCCCGCCACCACCAGCTCCTCCGCTGCCCTCACCCTGCGGGAACTATTTTTAGCATTCAGGGGACTGCTGCTGCCTTTCCCCACCTTTGTCACCAAACGCAAACCCCTGGGTTCGAACCACATTTCTCTCATTGCATTAGCGAAAGCTGGAGTCATTTTGACTCAATTTTTACATGCAAAGGTCACCATTAAAAAGTCATAATTCAGCATTGAACCGAGGGCTGGGTCCTGCCGGCACTGTCATTAGGGCAGAATTTAAGGAGGTTCTGCCTGAAACAAGTCGGTATTTTTAGCTAACAGTATCAGGCAGAGGGAGCGGGGGGTGCCTGGGGAGATAACAGCATGGTTTAGATTTCTGCCTTTACGCTCACTGTCACATTAAAAAAAATAAATCATAATTTTGATTTTCCACGTCCCTGAGGGAGAGATTGACAAGAGCATCCAGTCCTCATAATTGGATCATTCCTCTGGGAAAGTTGGCTCCTCTGCTGAAATCCTTACATGCTCTAAGGAAAATTGCTCTCAACATTATTGAAAATATTTTAGGAGACTGAAGATTCTGGGACCTTTCCAATTCAAGTGCTCCAGCCAGTCATGCCAAAGGAAGACAATAATGGGAACCAAATCTGGAGAGCATTGCACTTAATTGGAGCCCAATCCTGCAAGCCTGGAAAGCGCACATCCCCCACGAGGGCTCCGGACCCTCCTTTGGTAGGGACTTCCAGGAAGAAGCCGTTAGGACATGTTCCAAAATAGATGCCTGAAACAAATTATTTAAAATGGGGGGGAGGGGGGGC
>NW_008824056.1:2123224-2123565 GCF_000699105.1 Pygoscelis adeliae
TGCAAAAGCCTTTCCCCAGCTAGTGTGGGGCTGTTAGCATTTTGGAGACAACCTTTTGGGTTGTGTTTGGACAGTGTTTTGCAGCCCCCATTTGCATGCTCGGGATGCTGAGGTCCCTTGTAGAGATGCTCTGCCATCCCCACCCTCTGTCACTGTGGAGTCAGAGAGATCATAGGCAGAGACTGATGGCTGGTGGGTGGCAGGAGGTACTGTGGGAGCAGAAAGGGTAGAGAAGTTGACTTATCATTACCGTCATACAAATTACTGCACTTTTTTGATTAAAACTTGGCCTCACATGAAATTTGCCAGCAGCAGAGATATTAAAGATGGAAACTTTTCAT
>NW_008824056.1:2123654-2129101 GCF_000699105.1 Pygoscelis adeliae
TCATTACTTCCCTGTGGCAAGAGAATAAGCCGTTTAGAGCAGACGCCGTCTGTCGGCAGCCGGCGGGGTGAAGGGAGCCTTGGAGGGAGACGTTGGAGACTTTCCATCATTTCACGTGAAAACGATGATGCTGTGCATCCACAGCATGAATGGCTGGTTTTACCCTGCTCGCTTTTGGAGGATGGGGCTAAAAAGGAAGATTTTTGATGAGATATAGTCTTCCGTTCCTTCCACATAGATTAATTGTAAAATTTAATAAACTAACAGGTGGTTCCACTTCAGACTGAGCAGATGTTAGCCTGAATGAGCCAAGTCCCCTCTCGCCATCCCTTCGTCCCCCAGCTATTTCTTCCTTTATATCTTCCCCTTTCTCTTCCCCTCTTCCCTTTTCCCCCTTCTTCTCTCTCTGATTTATGAGCAGCTACAATATAAAATGTTTTGTCTGGGCTATATGAATATTGATGACGAGGTAGTGTTGATTTTAGCTGTATTCATAACTTTTTGTGCTTCCTGGAAGTATCCCTTCTCACAGGCACCGGCAATCCTCTTACGTCCCTATTTATTTCACGGACCACATTTTCGGAAGGCAGCCCCATTTGTTAAGCCTGCATCTCGCATGCACATTTGTCTTCGATTATCTTCTAAGGAGAAGACGATAAGTACTTACACAAACCTACAAAGAAATTAAACACACAAAACAAATGAGCCTGGCGTGTTCACATTCTTTCATTTCCAGTGATAATGCCCGGGAGGAAACACTTGTGTGACCGCAGATGGAGGATGGGTTGAGAGCCCCAGGAGGATTTGGGCTACCCTCTTTAGAGGAAAGCTCTCTTGTATTTCCCATGTGAAGAGAAAAAATGATAGCACTGCTAATGGCTGGGGCACGGCAGTGCACCAAAGGGAAGGAGGAGGTAGCTGGGGATGGAGGGAAGACTGGAAAATAATAATGGGAAATGTTTTGATAAGAAGCGTTGTGGTCTTATACAAATATTCAAAAACTTCTGGAGCCCATTTATCACTAGATTGAACCCAGATGATATCAAGCTGTTTGTATGGGCTGGAATGTGCCTCCAACAGGCTCTGCAGACACCCAGGTCTCCAGGCTGGGGACCAGGAGGGGAGCACGGGGTGGGGGCACCCGCAGCCCTGGGTGTGTCGCTCACCCCTTGTCTCCTCCAGTGCCCAAAACATCCCTGTCTGAACTCGGCTGGGCAGTTCTGCACACCTGGGACCTGTCTGCAGTCACTCGCATCCCTTCCTAAGGCAAAGGGAGAGGCTTCAAATATGGGCACAATCTTGAAGACAATGTGAATTACACATGAAAATCTCCTCAAGCTTTTCAAAGGCTCAGAGGGCAGGTCAGTACCCAGCTCACATCAAAAGCCAAAGGTGATCTCGCACATACCTGTGCCTTTGAGGACGTCTAAAACACTTACAGTAAATGAGCATTTACACCTCTCACTTGTCCAGGCTTTCTTTTTGCCTCCTCTTCCTTCTAGCAGGCACCACCATTTTAATTTCCTTTATATCCTTCCTAAGCTTCTTCTGATGTTCAGGAACAAGTGGCTATAAAAAGTGTCAAACCCTAATTACTAATTTCCTACTGGAAGCTCTGTAAGCGTGACCCCGGTGTTTATTATGTTCCCCAGAGCAGACGTGGGGCCGGGAGCATCCAGCCCTGCACTCCAAGGATCGCAGCACCATTCACTGCTGGTGTTTGGCTCCTTACTTCTGCACAGGCAATGTTTGTAACTCGCAGTTTTATTACAAAAGCCAACAAGAAAAAACGACGTCACCGAATAAGCCTTTTCTTCATCAGCTGTCAGCACTGGTTTCTGACATCAGCCTCTGTAAGGCATTTTAGAAGGATGACTCCAAACATCGGAGCACTCTGGCCATTTCTTTGCTCCTTCCAGCAGAATCCATGTCTGTAAGGTCCCACCTTGGCCCCCATAGCTACATGGGTGACCCCCCAGAAACCCGCCCGCAGCCGTCCCGATGTCCCTCGCGAAGCCCCTTGGAGGGTGTTGGGGCACTGACGTGCAAAGGGACCCTGCGGGGGGATGTCCATCACACCCCATCCTACCCCCCCACTGCAGCAGGAGCCTCCAGCCTCCCGTGGCACTTCTTCCCCTTAGCCTCCACAATGAGCTCCTTTTCTAGGAAAGGCGGTCTTGGCCGAGGCGGTGGATGCACATTTCTTGGGCTGGTGTTGGCCCCCAGAGACCTGGGGCTTGTTTGCACAAAGAGTATGTTGGCTAATGCAGAGCAGCTCCTGGAGAGCACCCGATAGCGATCAGCAACAGCAGAAATGAACTTGGGATGTGTAATTCCCATCAAGCAGGAATAATCTTCAAAGTCCTACCGGAGTGCTTTTTGGACGACAACGCAGTTTCCCTGCTGTAAATGGGATGCGAAAGAATTAACTGAAGTTGGAATGTTATTGTTTGTGTCAGACTCTGTTAACCACGTTAAAACTATATATAATACTTCAATTTCCTATGTAAAAACTCTCTAATGGGCAATATTCAGAAATCAAAGACTTATGTAGTGGTTAATCTTCTGCACGGACAACGCCAAGTTTAAATCCAGTCCAAATGCCACTTCTCAGTCACAGCTTTAAAGGATTATAAATGATTATAATGGTATTTGTCTACTTGCCTGATACATAAGTTCATGTCAATGTTATCTTGAAAATTGACATTCGGTTTCATCTTTGAGGTGAGAGAATAAACTGTTGACTACCAGCTTCAGAGAGGAAAATGGATTAGCTATAATGTAATTAGAACTCTATTCACAAATGATTATTTTAGGCCAGTGCACAAAACATGGTGATAAGGAGCACATTCAGCAGAGGCGAGCAGAGGAAGGCTTTCGCTAGCATTTGCTCTTTATTCTGCACAGGATGACGTGCTCCCTGTGTGCAGCTCCTGTTTAAGAAATACGTAATATTTGTGCAAAGACAGCTCGTGCTCAAACACTTCAATTTCCATTATTTCAGATGTGTGCGTTAACTGTGACAAAGTTTGCTGCCACTGTCCCTCCTCCGACGGTCCGGCTCACACCGGAGAGATGCTCTGTATTGTGCCTCCCTTTTTCCTGGACCCTGCCCCGGCACACCAATGCCAATGAGATGGCCTCCTCCAGCTCTTGGTTTTTAACTTCTTCCAGCACTCCAAAAACAAAGACGACCAAAACCGCTACGACTTTTTAATGTGTTAGTTGTCTATGTCCTTCTTTAGCTATTAAAAAATACATGAAAGAATAAGGATTGTCCCCGAGGATGAAGGAACAATGGGAAGCAGTGATAATTTAACAAAAATAAATAAATTAATCTGTATACACTGGTGCTAATACAAATGCTTTGTGAATGGCATGAAAGATCTTGCATTATTTTCAAAAAAGCACAAACATCTTTTCTTTTGCATTATAAATTCAATTTAATTTTAAGTAACATGATAAATAATGGCAAATTGAACTTTATTATGTATTCATGAATGCAGTTTAATACAATTGTTATTTCTGGTGTTTGTGGTTTAAAGATATTCCCTTCTGACTCAATGTTATTTTTTAATGTGCAAATTCAGAAATAATGACCTGCGGTTTCCCTCACCCGTGGGTGCCAGCGCTGTGAAGTGGGGGATGAGGTCTCGGCGCCGGGGTTCAGTGCCGGCAGAGCCCGGCTCGCCATACAGCACAGCGTGCTTTGAGAGTGCCGGCTGCTGAAGAGCTTCTGCGAGTGATGCTGCCTTTCCCCATCCCCTGGCTCTTCAGTAAAGACCCACATCTGAAAAACTGTGGGGGAATTATGAAGTGGAGATTATTTTCCAAAGACAATGCAAACTCTGAGACATGAATGTCACTCCAATGAAACTCCCATACAAAGCCTTCGCCTTGGCAGCTCAATAATAGCAAAGCCAGCCTTGCGAGCGTGCAGGGAACGAGCGAGCGAGTGTGCCAGCCCTGCCGCGCCTCGCAAGCCAGGCTCCAGAGAGCCAGCCGAGAAAACGCCAAGACGTCTTATTTTGGGGACTGAATTGTTCTGTTCCCGTGGCAGGCTGGCTAAGCCCTCCTTATCCCCTGCCTGCTGCCCCACTCGGCAAGGGGAACCCCAAGGACGGGGCTGCGGGGCTCATCCCTCCCTGTCTCCTCACCACCCCCCTTCCCACCTCTGTCCTGCGCTGGGGTAAATCTGCTCACGAGTGTCTCCATCATGGAGCCGCCAAAGGAGGTTACATTTGCGCATCCAATATTCACCCGCTATAAAGAATATTAAAACACCCACTCTTTTAGATTATTAACAATAGCCATCACGCTGGCTTTTTAATGGAAGTGAATTTATAAAAATTATTTAAATCATGATGGGGATTAAATATATATGCGGCAAAAAACAAATGCAATTTGCAGATGAAAATTCTGTATGTATACTTTAGGTTTTTACATGGGCAAAGCAAATGAGCGTTGGTGCCTGCAGAAGAAGGATGCACAATCCTACAGCTTCAGTGCTGGGGCTGAAATTTCTTGCAAAGAGACTTTGGCAGAAAAATAACCACAGTTACTTAGAAAAAGTTTTCCTCTTCTTGCTGGAACCCCTTAAATTTAGAATAATTTCAGATGGACAAATTAAAAAGTACATTTGAGATAAAATACACAGTCAGACATAGATTTAAACTCCAGATCTAACTCCAAAACCACTTGCAGTTTGACACAGCATAATGATTTACTGCGTTGCATGATTATATCCTGTAGGTAGCAGCTCTGCAAGTAGGAAATAATTCAGTCAGGGACGTGGAAAAGAAATAACTTCTTCCAAGAACAGGACTTCAAGAGGAGTGGGCACAAAGCTGAAACCCCACGGTTTCCGACTGGAAGGCGCCGTGCCACCCAGCTGACAGCACCCGTGGGAGGCTGCCCTGTGGGGATGGAGATGCGGGCTGAAAGATGGAGATGGGGGTCCCCATCGCATCCCGCCAGCTCCTGGGATGAAAGCATTGATCAGTGACTTTGGGGTATTATACAATTAACCAGCAGCAGTGCAGGGTTATTATGATGTGCATTTGAGATCCTGACCCATAATTGAGCTTTTTTCTATTGTGCTCTGTGAAAATGATATAACCATACGTCAGATAAACTCTTCTACCCCCTTCCTCTGTGCACGAGGTAATGTTCTCTGAAGGCCCTTCATAAATACCCTTTTACACCTTCCCAGATTTAATTATAAAAATACTTGAAATACAATAGTCCATCACATCCAGGTCTCATTTTCTAATTGAGTTTTGATACGGATACGCACCCAGGAGACCCCAGGCTGATGCACGCCAGATGGAGGGACCAAGCCCTCTCTCCCCTCTCCCTGAAGCAAAGCCACAGCAGGAGGACGTGTCAGATGTCTGGGCTCATCTCTCATATACTCCATCCCCTCCTGCCCGGTGGAGTTGGAGCTT
>NW_008824056.1:2129131-2132123 GCF_000699105.1 Pygoscelis adeliae
AAATGTCCCCGCAGTGGCCAAGGGGGAACCTGGGAACAGAGTGGGGGCTCCCAGGCATCTGCAGCGCCTGCTCCTCCCTGGGAAGGATGTACTTAAGCCTTCCCAGAGCTGCCTGCCTCTCTGTGAGTGGTCTGTCACCGACACTTCCCCGGCTACTTAGATTATCTTTGCAAAATTAATTCTGAAAAAAGGTTTAAACACAAAATTAGAAGTGGTTACGGCTGAGCCATGCAAAGCAAGGACTTCCCAGCTCGCGCGCCGGCGCGGTGCTGGTGGGCAGTACATCAAGGGAGGGATGACACCCTGGTGATGAATTACTCGCTCCTATAACGTTGCCCAGCTGGAGTGGCTGGAGCAAGCCTTAATTTACTATTTATAAACCTCTCCAGCTGTATTTTCCTAGGCAGAGCAGCTGGCTCGTTGTGGGAGTGTGAAGGAGAGGATGTTAACAGGTTGGCTGGCCGGACTCCGGAGAGCATTGTCGACGGTGCATGGGAAGGGGTTCATGTGCAGGACAGCACCGAAAATCCTCTGCCGGCCAGGGCCGGGCTGCAAACCCCCCGGGGCCAGGCTGGCGAGGAGGATCTGGCTATTTACTCATTAAAAGATGATATTACTCCAACGATCGCTGCCGAGGGAACAGCTCAGAAAGGCAGAGCCAAGGGCTGGTGGCAGCCAGCCTGGTACCCACCATGTGAAGTGGTGAAAAAACCCTCATTTACCTTTTCACCCTCACTGCTCTGCTGAGCCCCCAGCCTGGGCAACCCCCCACCATCCTGCCTCTGCTCACCCCGCTCACCCCTATAGCACCAGTCCCCAGCAGCACAGGATGTGGTCCTAAGGGAGGATGCGCTGGGACCCGCGGGAGCCGGGGGCTCCCCCACACCTCGGCTGCCCCACTGCAGGAAAACCCGCAGAGAAATGGCAGCAAACGGTGCAAATCGGAGCATACACCACTTACTTACACACCTTCCCCACGTCAGACACCATCTGAGGGTTTCTGTAATTCCTGCGCTTTGTGCTGGGTGACACATGCCCACCGCTCTGCATAGGCTTCTCCCAACACTGCTAATGCAAACATTTAATTTTGATGATTTATAGCACGGCTATAAAAAAAACTCTGGATTACACTTTGGAGTCAAGGTCTCAGCTCGAGAGCACATTTTTATAGAGTCAGCATCTCTGTTTTTAAAAGTTATACTTCAATATTAAATATGACTTTTTTCAGCAAGTCAGTAAAATCCCTTTAGACCAGATAATAAACTCATTTCTTCTGGGCTGTCTATTGTTTCTGTGCTGGGTCATATCCTGCCGCCTTTAACACCGCTGTCATTTAGCCTCTCTGATTAGTATTTTTGCCTTAAAACCCTCTCAGGCAGATGCCCAGGCACGGCTGTTGCCCCATGGTGTGGGCAGTGATCCACAAAACAGCTCCACCAAGTTTTCCCTTCCTCATACAGGCACTATTCTTCAATGCAACATAGTTTTAAGAAGAAAGCACCAAGGCTTGTTATAGTAAATTAGTTTAATTTAATCACACCAGCTCTCTGGATGGAAGGAGGCAAATCTTTGCACTATCTTTGAAATATGTGTACAGGAGAAAGGCTGCGTTCATAACAAACACTCAAATATTTAGGTTTCTTAAATGAGAGGGAATAAAGCATATAATATTTCTACATATCTGCTATATTCTACAAAAAGCTGCGCAACCTTAACAGCAAGTAGTCTTCTTACAAAGCTTTTTACAGACATTAATGACTCCAGCTTAATTCCCCGAGTTGCAGCTAAGGAACAGCTTTGCTAATACAGGTCCCCCTTTGGCATCCAAATAAGCTTTAAATAATTTTTACAGTTCCATCTTTGCACTGAAACCTCCAAGATGGAAACCTTCCATTGGAAGTCGATAACGTAGTCAGCAGGGTTCAACACGGTGAGCCTCCCCAACCGCACTCAGCTGGAGCAGGGTGAGAAGCCTCACTGTGGGATGGGCAAAGCAGGCGCTCCGAGCTCTGACCCTCTCCCATGGTTGCTCCTGGACCTAAAACCCCGTCTAGCCCAAGGGGCAGCAGGAGAGATGCAGCTATGGCTCCAGCATGTGGTCTTGCCTTGGCTGGGCTGAGGCCATTGTGGCAGCTGCTGGTGCTCATCCTCGTCCCGTCCCTGTCCCATCCTCATCCTGGTGCATCTTGTCCCCATTGCATCTTGTCCCCAGGGCATCCCCATCCCTGGTGCATCCCCATCCCATCCTCATCCCACCACCATCCCCGATGCATCCCCATGAAAATCCTTACCCCATCCCTGTCCCTGTCCCATCCTCATCCCGTCCCCTACCCAATACATCCCCATCCCATCCCCACTGTGCCTAGCAGCAGAGCCGGGCTGGTCACAAGGCTGGGATTTGGCCCAAAGCTCGCTGTGCCGGAGCTGTGGCGCCAGGATCAGGCCCTGTACTTGGGCACTGGCAGGTGACTGAAAGGAGAAGATGCTTACGGTGGGGGACTTTATGGTATCGGTCACTGCAGAAGACAATCCAATGTCACGGCACGGATGATATTGCTATTAAAATGTACAATAAAACATAACTTCTGCATTTAAAGGGAGACAAGTGTTTTATGTTTTTAGAGCTCTCAGAATTATCCTGTAATCTTATTTATTTTCTAATACAAGTTTCTGTGGAAAAGGGTATCATAAGATAAATAGAAATTAACTGATTATAAGGATTGTCATTCTTTAAGTACATATTTATCAGACCATTTGCTCATTCTCTTCTAATATCTTGACATAAAAGTGTCAAATTAAACACTAGCCAGATTATGATAATCCTTAGCACTTTTGTAGCTTTCCTATCTGATTTGAAAAGCTTTCTTCTCCGCAAATGCACTTGAAGTTGGTGCTTTATAGGGTTTGATAGAATTCATTTCAGGGTTAATGAGCCTTCTCTGAACCATTTAACAAAATCTCTGCAGCATCCTATTCTTGAATAGGGAATAGA
>NW_008824056.1:2132143-2134752 GCF_000699105.1 Pygoscelis adeliae
GGTTTAATTAATTTGTCTAATTAATTGAGGGAAATGGAAGTTATTTCTTTTCTGCAAATTGTTTCATGTTAACAGCAGCAAATGTCAGCTGAATTACACGGGTGATACAGCCCCGGCTCCTGCCGAACACAAGGTTATCTGGGTGGTGTTTTAGCGGTACATGAAATTTGATGTCTGCGACCATCCGGGGCCAGCCGCCCAGGCGAGTCTATAATTACTTTTGCCACTTTGCTTTTGTGGAGTCATTCATTACGAGCCCGTTCTTATCTTGTCATACCTCCGTGTCATTAGCAATGTTTGAATGCATTAGTGACCAAAGGCAGGTTTAGCAGGCAGCGATTAGAGCGGCGGGGCCGCCAGCTGTCTGAGTGATGTTTGAAATATTGGAATTGTTCTGCTCATTTCTATCCAAACAGGAGAGTGAGGCGTCAGCGGCGAACCTGATGCTGCTCTGAGGGGGGAAACGCTTTGCTCTTTTATCACAGCATGATCACTTTCACAATTAACCTCATATTAACTGGGCTCCAAAGCCATGGTGTCCATTGAAATAGGACACGCGGTGTCGTAGCTGCAAAGTTTTGTTTAAACAAGCAACGTACTTGGGAAAACGGCATCTCACCCTCCCACAGCTCCTTAAAAGCTGCTTCTGCCAATCTCAGAATATGTATATACACATGTGCATCTCTAAATACATAGGCACTCACAGCCTTGCTATATGGATATGCAGTATATATGCAGCCAGCATCGTTGTAATGGACCTCCAGCCTGTCAGGGGAAGGTTTAATTGGGCTGAGCCCCCAGAGCACGTTAGTTGAACCCCAGCCCCCAGGAAAGCCCCTGGGAGGGTGGGGGTCCTGCTGCTCCACCTCTCGATTCCTGGGTTTTCCATCCCCACCCATCAGCCCAGGATAGGATATCACCTCTCTCCTCTGAACCCAGTGCCAACCCCTGATTTCCAATGCTCTGCTGTCATACGAACCAGATCTCAAATCTTAACACCCAGAATATTGATCTTCCAAAAATGAACTGAACACTGAAACATATTTCCATTTATGAACTAAGAATTCATTTCTCTATTAAAAAGCCCAACTGCATCCTCCTGGAGGCAAACATTATAGGACAGATTTAAAAAGTGACTGCCTGTGTTGCAGATGCGATTAATTGCTGGCTAAAATAGTATCGTGTAGCCACTCACGCATACAGACATCTAGTTAGGGACTGATACTGCGGCATTTTCTGAAGCTCTTAAAATATCTAAGGCATCGTATATTTCTAATAAAGGCAACTTTTATATGTGCACAGTTCCTGAGCTCAGACAACACATCTGTTGTACTTTCTCTTCCTGGAAACCAGTAGCAGATTTTACTCTGCTGTAGAAACAAACAATTTTTATGAGAATAAGAGAAAGTTTTACTAGATATGCTCTTACAGATCTAATCCAGTATTTTCTAGAGGAGTTGAGCGTTTTCAAAAAGACTTTGAAAGATTATGCCGTGTGGTGTTAGTATATATGAAATTACTGGCACAGCTTTTGCACTCTGCTGAATTTCAAAAGCTGGAGAAATATGTCCTTTGATTGCTTTAAACTTATTTGCCCTTAATTTCATCACGTGAACTCTCTTTCTTATCACCTGGCAGTTACTGGATAGCACAGAAATTAAGCTTGATTACTTTTTTCTTTGTTTCTTTGCCATATGTAAAACTGCTCCAGGTTTTTTCCCTTAGAGCAGACCCTAGCACTTGCACTTGCGGAAGTGCTCCCAGGTGCCCCATCTTTGCTGTCCCTCCCTGGCGCCATGAAAGGGGGGGCAGATCTTTTCTCCCCCAGCACAGGGAAAGGGCCAGTACAGAGAATTGCAGGGACTTCTAGCAAACCCTCGATGTGATACAAAATGATTGTAGCACAGAAAATTCATAACCTACTACTAAGAAGAGATAGAGAAAAAAACCTAATATAGGGAACTGCAGACCATTTTTGTACCCTCCGTAGTGTGCAAGTCTTTGGACGTTGTTTGATAAGAAAACTAATTAAGTAAATGGATATTAGATAAAACATACCCTGGTTTTACCAGGAAGAGATGTGTTCACTCTCACCCAACACATGCCTTTCTTGGTGAGATAAGTGGTTTGCCCAACAAGGAAAATGGGGTAAGTGTAATCAGTCCACACCTCCATGCCACATTTGATGTGGTGCCATAGAAGAGCTTGGTTAAACCAGAGGATGGAGGCCTCCTCCGGGAGGACGACCTTCCCCATGAGGACCTGGCTGCCCTGGAGGAGTAGGAAGGCCTTCACCAGGAGGATGTGGCTGGGCTGGAGGCGGGGAGTGTCACATTGTGACTCCTGTGTAAACTAGGTGAGAAGGTGCATGAAGAACCAACACCGTGACCACAAGGTAACCATGAGCCACCAGCCTGGTATGGCCACGAAGCAAGCAAGTTTCCAGGTGGCTCCCCAGGGACACATCCAGCCCTTCTGCAGGACCTCCATGCAGCTGTGGCAAGCCCTGCTCAGCTAGGCATCACCTACAAGAGATGTCGTCTCAGCCTGACTGGCCATGGTGGAGGAGGAGGAGGCACGAAGAACTGGGCATGGGCAAGAGCCCAGGG
>NW_008824056.1:2134824-2151051 GCF_000699105.1 Pygoscelis adeliae
CTGGCCCAAGAACAAAATGCCTATGAACTGTCTGGGAGGTAGCTGGCTTCGAAATGGGGTTTCTGGCTTTCTATTTTCTGGGATGAGAAGAATGACATTCTGCGGCAGCCATGCAAACACGTGTGTGCATGGGGGAGTGCAGGAGGAGGAAAGGAAAGCAGCCTTAGGGGGGCTGGTCTTGTCAAATTTATGGAAGGGATTATATCCTGCGGTTGCCTATGTACACAGCATTTTCTTCCCCTGAACTCAAACTGAAATCCCTTAAGTAGAAATTGTATGCCCCTTTCTGGCTCCCACTGCAAATTGAATCAAATACTTGGACAATTAGTACAATCGTCATGTCAAGGGAACAGCCTCAAGATACAGTAAACACACTGTACACCAAGCAAATGTTTGATATATCTAAAAAATCTTTATAGTCAAGATATTTTACACTAAGCCACGTTGATTTCCTGTCAATTTTTTTATATCAGTGTATGTAATCCTGGTTCAGCAAAAAATATAATAAATACTAGAAGCGATATATCCAAATGGCATATAGCAGACATTTTGCAGTAACTCAGTTCATAGCCTAATCATAAATAAATCAAAATGAAAACAAAAGCCAGCACATAAATCCCATGTATAACCTACACCCTTACTGAGATGTAAAATACAGAGGAAAAATACAGCTGGACGGTGCAAGGCGTTCCTGCTGGGGAAGCCACACATCTGGTAGCCTGGACCGTGGCTCTCCTTGGTTATCTGAGAATTTGCTTTTCTCCTTTCATTAAATTTTGCAAACATATTACAGCATTTCATCTGTCAGTCCTAATACTGAAAGACCATATTAGCCTACATATTACCTGGTTCCTGTCTCCTGAAAACTTTGATAAGACCAGGCAGAAATAGCTCCAAAAAGCCACATAATCATTTTGCACTCTAAGCCTGGCTTTATGGAAATGGGCAGAAGGAGCTGTGAAGGAGGAATGGGAGGTCTGGAAACTAAAAGTACATAGTGAAGCACTAATAATAAGCAGGCAGTAATGGAAGGGGTGGGAAAGCAAAGGAAACACAGGCAAATGCCTGAATTGGGCTGAAGGAAGAGCAGCAGCTGCTTGGTACTATTCATTTTTCTTAAAGGGGATAATTTATTAATTGGGATTGATATTCAGCAAACCCCGCAGGAGAGATGCTGCTGCAGAGGAGCCCCATCCCCGTGGCATCACATCCCTTTCCCTGTGCCAGGGATGCCGGCTGGCAGCATGCCTCCTAGGTTTCCGAGCCAACGCAATCCTGTATCTTAAAGTAAGGTTTCTTTTGGAGAGCTGCAGAAATACAGGACAAGAATAAAACTGCAAAATGGCTAAGGTATTTCCAGTAAAAAAATTTGCTGACATTGATCTAACTTAAATGAATGTCACCCGCATACCCGAGGGCAGAGCCGGGCCCATATATGTCACCATCAGTAAAGGTCAGGTTTAGGGGACAGAAAAAATAGGGGTTTTTTTTGAGAGGACACTTAACGGGTATTATATAACACCCTTTCACATTTTTGCAAATATGTCACATTTCAGTGTGTGTGTATATATATATATGTCAATAAGATTAGAAGAAACACTGGATTTCATTAGCAGTTGTGGTAGCTGGTCAATACCTTGTGTTTTATCGAAGCTCCATGGGAGGGTTATGTTTTGCAATATAATTAGTACCTCAGTCTCTTCCCCACTGATGTGCTCGTGTCTCATTTCCTTGGGGCTCTTCATCCCCCCTCTGCCTGATCCAGCACCCCTGCTTTTGTGTGTGGAGAGCTCTGTTTGTATAATCACATAAAACCTCCACTTCACAAGAAAGGAGAATTTCCATTTATCGGTATTTTTAATACAATGGTATTTTAATTTTGAGATCTATACTTACCTACTTAATTAATGCTGTGGTAGTATATTTTAGCTGAGTTAGTTTAAAGTCTCCATATTCAGTGTTTCATGTAATCTCTTGTAATATGTAAGATGTTGCAGATGCGTCCTTGTAGCAGATATTGGAGCTCCTACAGTTTTCTGCAGCTGTGCATGGAAGTTGCTTTTTACCATTGATTTTTTAGCTAATCTAAAATAGCAAGACAAACAGCCTATGCACTAAATTCAGTATAAGTGTGCATACTTTAAAATGGGGTTAAAGCAATTTTAACTAGAGATATTTCTTCAGTCTGTTTGTAGGGGAAAAAAAAGAATCAATCCTAACTTAATTGGAGGCCACAAACCAACTTCCACGTTCACTGCTTCCTATAAGGAGCACGAGAGGCTGTATTTACAAACAGGATTTGGAGCAGGGAGCCTGATAAGCCTGTTGCGTATCAAGCAATTTTAATTTTTGCAACTTGAAAAAGTCCGGTGTGCTGGCAGCCATGGTGCTCCCATGAATTCGGGGGGACCATCCAAGCTGGTTGGTATGTCAGGGGCTCTGACTATGAGCGGCAATGCTTATAATCCCCCGCCCCAGGACTCCCTGAAAGCCCCATAGAAGTGCAAAAGATTATTAGTATGGGATCAATGCTCATATATCTCCTCCGTGCCATGTTTATTGTGCAGCCGCTGCTGCGGGACCCGTGCGAATCGGATACTGGAGCAATGGGTCAATCCTGCCTGCCCGGCACTGCCACCGCCTCTCAATGAGCATCTCCCCCCAGGCTTAGCAGACACCTTGAGGGGTTTCAGAGCAGGGGTTTGCAGCCCGAGCCATATGCCAGGAGCTGGGACCCCGGGCTGGTCGTGGGGCCACAAACACTCTTTGAGAGTTTCCAGCCCCTCCCCTCCGGCTCCGTGGCAAGGGCAGGGGCGGGATGGGCGGAATTGCTTTCTCCCCTTCTTTGGGAAAATTGAATATTTTCTTTCCCAGTTCTCCTGAACGTGGGAAGTTTCTCGCTAGGTGTTTTATCCACATGTGCAAGGAGGGAGGCTTAATCCTCTTTGCATCCTCCAGATGTTACTGCAGCAGGGAAGGAGCAACGGGTCTGCTGGGCACAGGGTGCAGACGGGTGATGCTGGCTTTCCCCTCTTCAGCAAAATAAACCCAAACAGAGATTACAGATATATTGCGTGAAAACCTAAGTCTGAGAGGCAAAACTTTCCACCTCATTATATCCACACTTCCAGACACTATGTTTCAGTTTGTGGAGCAAGAAGTGGGACAAGGTTTCTCCTTTTCTCTGGAGGAGACCAGTGCTGGCAGTGCCGCAGCCTGGCTTTTCTCTGGTAATGAGGAGCAGTGGCACAGTGCCGTGTCCATCAAACTGCTTTTTGAAATGAAACTCACAATATAAGTGCAAAAAACCAACAGGCTAGGGAAAAAAAAAAAAAGAATAAAGATCATATTAGTGCTGGAAATTCAACTTTCTACTTTTCTTCCTATACCAGAATTTAATAAACCCCTGCCCAGTCCCAGCGCCACTGAAAGCCACGCAAGCCCCAAGCAAGCAACCTCACGGGCGACCGCACCGCGCAGACGCCACATCAAGTCTTTATTAAACCCAGTCCTAGGAAAAAAAGTGTATTTCTGCAAAACTGAGTAACCAAACAGGAGACGCAGAAGCTACAAACAAAACCCCTCCAGAGATGACTGGCTTTTTTAGCAGGTCACATCCACTTACGTGCAACTCTTAGAGGGAAAGTGAAAGCAGCTGTTCAGGCTGGAGGTGGCAGCAGCATCAGCAGCCGGAGGTTATGCAAAGCATCTCTGGCCAGCTGTGGTGGTGGTTTCAGGTTAGAGTTGGGAAAAGTGACCGAAAACCAGAGACCACTCCAACAGGGTGGATGTCAGCGATGCCAAAATTCAGCTTTAAAGACAAACAACCCCCCTTCTTCTTCCTCTCTTGGGGAATTCATCAATTGTTTTTTTACTTTGTGATTTAAACTAGTACAGGTGTTTATAAGGGTTTAACAAGAAAGCATGTTATCCTGCAGCCACCAGCAGCCCTGCCCCGATGTGCTGAGCAGAGTGCGAGGGGGCTGCTGCTGTGGAGCCCCCCAAACCCTGAAGCAGACCTCTGGGAAGAGGAGCCCAGCGGAAGGGTCCCTTTGTAGGATGTGGACGTGCAGCACATCACCCCACGGGAGGCTGAGAGCAGCATCAGTGCTGTCTGTTTAATTTGTCCTTCCCGTGTTCACAAAATCAGACCGTGAAGGAGCAGGAGGATGCTGGAGCCCAGGGGCAGGTTGCACCCACTGTTTGCTCTTCCCCACTGCAAAATATACAGCCACAGTCAGCATTAATGCAGCAACACATCTCCAAAGCATCATCCAGATGGGGTACCCCAGAGGCACTGTGGGGTGGTCTCAGGCTCGGCACTGCCCAGGATCCCCACGCTCGGGGTGCTCTGGGCTGGAGCAGGGTGGGGTTTGAGATTGTGTTTGGATTTGGGTTGGGTTAAGGTTCAAGTTTGGTTTGGGGTTTGGGTTTGGAGAGGGGTTCAGTTGCACTGGGTTTGGGTTTAGGTTGGGGTTGGGTTGGGGCTGGGTTTGGGTTTGAGTTCATGTTCAGGTTTTGGTTCAAGTTTGTGTTCGGCTCCAAGTTTGAGTCTGGTTTTGGGATACGGGTCTGGGCCCCTCCCCAGGCCCCCAGAGCTGCCCCCCAGCTAAGGAGGATCTGAAGCGCAGAGTGATGGCAAGGAGCAGGCTGCACTAGCTGAGGGGCTGAGAATCCAAAATCTTATTAGGATGAAAGGTGTTTGCTATCAGAGCAGAACTTTCCCAGGGCACTTCTGAAGCAGTGCCTGTAGGAAGATGAGTTTTCTAAATGACTTTTCTAACTTCTTTTTTGGCTTACATTGGTAATTGGTTCATTTCCAGGTACTAGCAAGAATGTAAATATGGAATGAATCAACTTTTTCCACATTTTCTTTAGCAGCCCTTTTATGAAGAACAGATTTTCCACAGAGGAAATTAAAAAGTACATAAAACTGAGAAACCATGGTGTTGTTGAGAACAGCATCAGCTTTCAATGTCACTTTATAACTGGCAGCACATACTGTATTCGAATGGCATTAATATAAAGTACAAAGTTTGTTTCAATTAGCTTCGTTTTTCTTTCAGAAAAGGAATTATCATAAATCCCTGAAATAACATTTGTCCAAAAGAGATGTGTATCATTACTTTAGAAATCTTTTATGTCTGTTTTTAAATTACACTTCCTTGTAAAAATGACTATACATTGATTTAATAAATATACTTGATTTGTGTATATTGCTTAAATTAAAAAAAGATGCTACATAACTCTGATTTCCTGTACAAGACTGTCAAATAGTTTTTTCTGCAGTAAATTCATCAAGAAGGCTCTTGCCATGTTGTTCTGCGTATGGGCATGTTAGTGAAGGAGAAAGAAGGGATTGCATTAGCATTTGGTTCGTATTTTCTTTCTGGGCAGAGTTCTTTTGAACAACTTCTACACTAATCTTCCTTCTCGGTGCATCTGTAAACATCTGAGGCCCGGGTATTTGGTGGAGAACGATGGATGCGGGCAGCTCGGGGAGCGGAACTAACTGTGAGGATGGCTGGGTCACCATCTCAGCCCCGTGCTTGGACCCTCGAGGGTCCTTCTGCTTCAGCTGGGGGACAGGGTTGGAAGAGACCTGTGCCTACGCCACAGGAATGTATACACATCTGCATATATATGTATAGAAACATAGAGAGATATGCATGTACATGTGTGCAGAGAGAGAGAGAAGGAAGAGGTGGTTTACATATGTATACACACACACACACGTATACATACATATGTATATATGTATGCACACATATGTATGTGTATGCATATGTATTTATACATCCAAACCCAGTCCTTTTTTCTCTATATGTCTTTGCAGTGATACACAGAGGGGAGGCTTCGGTAAGCCAGGAAATTGGAGGTCTCCCCTGTCCTCTGCAGCCCCTCCACCGTCCCAAATGCACATCAGCCTTCTCTGGTGTTCTGGACAGCTTTCCTGGCTCAATCTGCTTGCTGCTGAAGAAGCATCTGTGGATGCACAGGTCCCCAGGCTGCGTGCCAGCAGGTACCCAGGCACTACAGGACTCCTCCTTCACGCTGCTGCTCTTACGCTTTCCTAAACATACCAATTTAATGAATTTTAGGATGTTTTTCACCACAGTGCACCACCTCCCCTAACACTCCAGGTGCTCTGTGCACCTCTTAGCAACTCCTGAGGGATAAGAGGTGCTTCATACTACCTCAGCGCTGGTGGATATTCCTCCCCATGCCAGGGGAAGCGGGGATGACGGTGACAGATGGCCAGCGCTGGGCTCAGTGGTGGCAGTGATGCAGCCATTGCTCAGTGCTGTGAGAGGGCCAGGAGCTGATCTGGGGAAAGCTCTCAACCAAACCTGTCCCAAACTCAGCATCCTCCAGATACCTTCAAAGATTTGGAGGAACTTGGACCCAAACCTCATAAAAACCCTTAAAACTCATAAAACATTATAAAACTCATAAACTTTATGAGTTGCACGTGAGTCCGTCCCAAAGGCAGTGTTTAGTTCCAGGGCAGTTGTCGGTGTCCTGTGGTCACTCCGGGTGCAGGACCTGGCCTGTCCTCGTAGAGGGAGCAGCACCTGGGGCTGCCCCCACCCCAGCACCCACCGAAGGGGTGATTGCACATGGACCGCAAACCCCAGCTCCAGAAAAGCCCCAGGGAAGCACTGGGGCAGGAGGGGTACGGCACGAGCCCCAGGGTCAGGGCTCAGAATTGCCTCTCCCCTGTTTTATGGAGTCACTTATGAGCATCACCAAAGCAAATGAGTGATATGAAAATCCAGGTACTCTTGTGCACCCATAAAAGCAGCACGTTCGCAAGAGATGCTCCACGAATTTTAATTAGCATGAGAGCTAGGTGTCTTGCACGACAGCCAGTGCACACCTACAAAAGCATCTTGTCTCATGACCGTTTTTACTGAAACCCAGGCTAATCCCGGCAGCTTATTTACATTAGTATCTAAAAATATTTGTCCTCTTCTTGCCAGCATGACACATGCCTTGGCTCTCCGTGTCTCAACAACAAGGGTTTTCTGAACCAGACAAGCTGCATCATAGTTAATATGTACGGCTCATCATTGCATCATGCAATGCAAATTGCAGGACATGCTGCTTTATAGGCTAAGCCGTATTTTAATGTTACTGTCATGTTAAATATTTGTTGCTTCGAGTCAGTAAATGACAGAGTCATAAAGTGTGGTGATAACCAGCATCTTAAGTGTTTTTGATGCCTAATGTGGATCCTGATACTGAAAATAAACTACAAGCATTTAGCACTAATTATATGCAAGCTATGATAACAGATTTATTTTACAAGTGCTGAACTGTGATCCACAGCTGTAATAACAAGCTGAGGAAAAAAATTGCTGAGATGAGTAAGTATGGAGTTGTGAAGGTGAATTGAGCTTTTGCTTGGCACTGGTTTGGGTTGTTTAGGTAGTTCAGGGACAGTTGCTGGGGTTTTAGGCCTTGTGAAGTGATTAAGGAGCAAGAGGCTCCTAACAGGGAAGGTCAAAAATGCAATGGGATATCAGCTATGCCCCATGATTATGCTGGGCATGGTTAAGCCAATGAATCTACAGAGTCATTCAAATTACTTATATCACAGCGTCATGTATGGGTTAATATGGAAGCAGCGAAATGATCACAACTGATCTTCAAAAATGTCCTTTCCTAAGAGTCTCTGCTGTCCTCTGGTTGCACATGGGTCGTCGGGCTCAACGCCTGCAGCAGGATAAAATGGATCCATGTGCCAGGAGGGAGAGACACCTCTCCCGTGTTTTAGAGCATCTTTTGAGCTGTCTGCCTCTCACACCACATGCCTGGGCCTGGACAGTTAGTTGTTTTAATGTGTTGCCTAAGAGAGAATGTGTTTCCTTTGAAATACGCCACTGCAGGCATTTTACCTATTTATTGGAACTGAATTGTTGAAGCTTTAAGCCACAGGCTGGAAATAGTATTCCTTTAGGAGTATAAACAAAAATAGCTTTCCTTTGGACTCCATGTTTGGGAGAAAGTTAGAGCATATTTGAACAGTTAAAGGTAAATTTTATGTAGGCTCATTATATCCATTTTGGTGATGCATTACAGACAGCTTTAATAGTAAACACACCCTCCAAAAGTGGTGCCCATCATATCTAAAATATTGCATACACTTTCATGATCTTGTTCCACATGAAACAAATACAGGTACTAATTTTTGGTGTGCATGAGGTAAACATAAAATGTATGTGGTGTGGGAAGGAGATTCAATCGTGTGGTTGTTGTATTGGTGACAGCACTGGCAGCTCTCAGCTCCTTGCTGCAGCTTTGGTGAAGACGCACGCCAGGCTGATGGAGAGTGTGGTTTTAATTAAAATATCACAAAGGTCTATACATGCAGCTGACAACAGATATAATTTATCTTGTCAGCTTTCCCCACATCAGAAGTGTATTCTTTGAAGTAATAGTAATAATAATAAAAATCATCCCTGACTACAATGTGAAGCAAGTTCTCACTGCTCTCCTGCCTGTGCCTGCCTGCTGGGTCACCATCAGCCGGTGCCACGGACTGTGATCACCTGGCACGTCCATCTTTCCTGGAGAAGGGAAGGCAGGAAAGGTCATCACTGGAAAAGCTGGAGGAGCAATGACCAAGCCCAGCAATTTCAGGGACCGGTGAGGTTGGTGCTCACCAGCCGCACCAACATGGTGTTGGTCCAGGCGGGTCCCACTGCCATGCACGAGCCCACGGCGTTTGGGGACGGAGCTCCCAGCAAGGCTGAATGTGGGGGCTGGGTACCGGCCTTGTGCCCTGCCAGGCTGGAGCCCTCTCCCGTAGCCCACACTGGGGGAGGCGATGCAGTAAAGGATATAGTTTTGCACTGACAAAGCAGTTTTGCACTGATAAAGCAGCTTTGCAGCAGAAGGTGGGTACAGAGAGCAGGGAGGGTTTCAGCCAGTGACAGTGGCCAAACCAGCCAACCCAGTAATGATGCAGCAGGGCAGCGGTGGTCACGCTGGGCCTGCTCCAAAGCCATCCCAGGTTCCCTCTGACGATGAGCCAGGGCATTTGTTTGTGTGTTTGTCCATCATACGACTAGTATACATATACATATGCATCTGTAAGGGGAGTCCAACATCATTGTACCCAAAGCGAAGGACAGAATTGGCCCTCCCAGAAGACCAGAGCAGAAACACACCTTGTCAATCTTAATGCTGGCATTGCTCGTTAGTGTTTTTTTCTTTGAAATGCTAATCCTGCTGCCAGCCAGGGTGACAACGCAGCACTGGCCTCTGCCGAGGCAGGACGAAGCAGCCCCCATCATGCCCGCTGTGCATCACCCAGCCGCCGCTCCTGGGGAGCCACGTCGGTATTTCTGTTCCGGGAAAAATCAACCTCCCCAGACATTTTATGACTTTTAGGAGACCATCCCATATTCCCTCCACGCATGCTTACCATCCTGGATCATCCTGCCCTGCACCGAGGTGCTCTGCTGCTCCCAGGGGAAAGAGCGATTAATGTACATATGCCGGGAATTACACAGGGCACACAAAATTGTAGCGTGAAGCAGATCTGATCCTGTTTCGTTCCATTCCCCAACTTATATTTCCTATTCCACTTTTGCATACCATTCAAAGTATGTCTTATATGTAAAGTATTGCACACACTGTGGCAAATGAACAGTAAATGGGCCCCCCCACTTCCCCCCTCCCATAACCTGACAGCACCATGCTTGGTGTGTTTCTGGCAACGTGTCCATAACTACCTCAAAGCGCCCATAATTCCGGTCGGTGACTCGGTCTGGGTTTGCGAGGAGGAGTAGGAGGCCATGCATGGGAGCTAAGAGCACTGTGCACACGTGCTTCTTGCTGGGGGACACACCTTGGCCCCCCTGAACTTGGCAATGTATGATCATCTTTGTGGTTAAAAATAATAATTAAAACATGCAAAGTAATTTAGGGCAATTTAGTGAGTGCCTTTCAATGCACCTGGGAGCAAAATGAAAAAACTCCAGAAGGGATCTCTAAAACCCAACCACTTGTTTTTGTTTTCTCTTCCTTTACAATGGAAGAAGATAAACACCTCCCTTCATTAGTGCCTCTAGAAAGTTTTAGAATTAAAATACTGATTGAACTTCCAGATTTCATTTCCAGTGGGAGCAGGAGGACGAAGCCTGCAGGGCACTTGGGCTGTGTATCACACGGGCTCTTCTGTAAACACCCCAGTGACTCAGGGCTGCGGCA
Organism: Pygoscelis adeliae; assembly: GCF_000699105.1. NCBI lineage: Eukaryota > Metazoa > Chordata > Aves > Sphenisciformes > Spheniscidae > Pygoscelis > Pygoscelis adeliae. The sequence goes on from NW_008824056.1 coordinate 2,145,046, forward strand.
GCTCCAGCCCGTTCCCCCTTTCTCTGCCTCCATCACCTCCTCCCCATGCAAGCTCCAGCACCAATCGCAATTATCATGCAAACCAGCACCTCACAGCCTCGTTAATGCCTTTCAAACCTGAAGTTCCTTGAAGTTCTGAGGATTTTAAAATACTGATACCCATTAGCAGCATGATTTCCTGTGACACAAATGCGCATTACATACTTGAATGTGCTGGAAACAACGGCAAATGCTGACACACAGTCAGGAGTGTTTACATGGCTGTTGTGAAAAACGCTGCTGCGCTAATATATGCCTGTTCCTTAAATTCTGTTAACAGTTGTAAGACAGTCAGATCCCACCCATGGGAGCGTGTGCCCTCATGAAACACAATTACAATGAGAATATCTCATTATCTCATTGGCTTTAGCTTACTCTTCTGTTACCATGGTTTCAAATACACAGAGGAGCCTGAAACTAAAAGCGCTGCTAACAAAGAACATCTCCTTGTACAATGACATCAGATCATGTTAGACAGAATAGACTTAATTAAATACCCCCCGACATAGGGCAAAATATAGAAGTTGTGGATACTTCTAAAAATGGCATCTCCAGGTTGTTGTGTGCGGCTGGAAAGCTCCGCCAAGGACCCACCCAGCAGTTCCTGACGGTACCAAGGAGCAGCAAACACCCGGACATAGTTATAGCAATAAAATCGTATATAAAATTATCTCTCTCTCAGCCCTGAGCCCTCTCCTACCTCTCTGTGCTCCCTCCCCTCCGCCCGACCATGGCACTGTCCCAATCTGTGTGTGTGATGCTGAGTGACTTTGGGTGATGCTCTGTAAAGGATGGCAGAACGTGGGTGCCGTTGACCCAGCCGGGCTCTGCACCGCCCCAGACCCATGCTCATTTGACCTTTTTCCCCCTCGTTTTTGCACCAGCAGAAATTTGGTCCCTAGTGAAGGGCAGAGTTACGTGGTGTTCAGACTCCCCGGCTGGCCAGTCCCGCCACCCATGCAGCTCAGCTTTGGGTTTCCAGCGGTGGCATTAAAAATTCCACAAATCATTTATTTACCCTGGAGTATATCCAGTGACATAATGTGACAATAATGACATCCCTAGTGGTGTTAATTGATTTTGTCCTGATAGAGAGGGTAATTTGGTGTCCACAGCAGTTTCTAGATCACGGACTTAGTGATTGTCTTCCTAGGTAATATTACTGTTAATGAAGAGAAAACATGCTTTCCTCTTTAAAAGACAGTATGCTAATTATGACAGACAATAGAGAGTCAGGGGTCATTTATTATTTTTAAACAGAGAGTTAATGCTAAATGACTGGCATGGAAGTGCAAAACGACTGTAAATTAATAAGTGCAATTCCTAGCTCATAAAATCCAATGTCACTATTAAATAAAAAGAAGAGCATTCATGAAATATTCTAACCATCTTAATACTTGAAGGTGTGAATAATTAACAGCCAGAAGTTAACATCCACTAGCTTGTAAAAGGTCTGATTAAAAGCAGTGTTCATCATCCACTGAACTATCACAGCTCATTGGGTCAACATCTCCTAATTAATGATTTCTTATTAGAGAGATAAAACGTGTTTTCTCAGAATAATTATTTTTAAAAAGGGAGGACTGTTTTGAATGTAATGTGTGGAATACTTAAACCTTGTTTAATGGGGATGAGACTTGCTGGGTTTCTAAGGGAGATGTTGGTGTGGGCACTGGTGGCCACCACATGACACCACCAGGCATTAGTAAGGTCCCTGGGCAGATGGTTCACCTGGAGTCTCCTACTCAGAGCTGACCTTTGCTAAAACCCAACCCAAAAAGTCCATATTTTCAGCTCTCCTGGAAAATACCACGCTGGCAGCACCGGAGCTAGCAACCAGCTCTAGCCAAAGCTGCAGCAATCTCTTATCTGGTCTCCCTCTATGGGTGACCCAAACCCGGACCCTGGGAAGGAAGAGGAGAGGACACCCGTTGCAGGGCAGGAGAAAGGCTCTTCTGCCCTTTCGGTTCAGTTCCCAGTTTCTGTCCCAATCTTCTGATGACAGAAGCTGGTGGAGATAACATGCCATGTGTCTTCCACCATGGACTGACATGGGGATCTGCTCTTTGGCAACAGATTGTGGATCTGTGGGCTGAGAAGCAGTGTGGAAAGCTGTTAGTGAGGTCTCATTGCAAGGCACGGGCTGGGATGAACCAAACCAATGTTCAGGAGATGCGAAGGGGAGGTCGTACGTTGTCTAGTCATCCTCTGGTTCCGCTTATTTAAGTTGCCATCACAAAAACATGCACTTCTAGAGACTATCTCAAAAGCATGATAATGAGTATCAGGTTAGAGCAGGATGAGAGATTAGGCAATCTAGATTTCAGCAGTAACCGAACACTTACAGACTTGTCTCTTTTGCTATATGCATGTAATTTCAATTGGTATTAATAAAGTATTAGCTGAATTCAGTGGAAGGGAGCTGACCTTTATTGCTCTTTGTTGGAAAACTTTAAAAAATTCATTATAGGCCATCATTGGAGGTGTCACTCTAACCTTCATCTTACTCTGCCTCTCCTGTTCCCATCTCATCTTAGCTTGTGTTTTATGTGCAAAACCGCAGCTCACCTGGTGCTGCCAGCTCCAGACCTTGCAGAATCAGGCGTCCAGCTACCCCACATTCACAAGACTGATTTTTTAGCTAAACTAGTTTGAAAACCAAAATGCCCTTATTTTTTATTTTAACTTTAGAAGACCTCCTGGGCACTTTTTTTACCATTTTACAGCTTTTCTTCATAGGAATGAAGGACACATTTTCTGATCTGTTTTAACCTCAACAGCTGAATTTGTATATTTATTTGGCTCCAGAAACTGGGACTTTTTGCACGCACTTCACCTGCTGCAAGATTCAAAATAGCATAAAGAATTGGCATCGCTTAAAACTTGGGATCACCACTGAGGTGCAGTTTTCATGACTTCTACTCCTCATGTAGCTACACTTATACAAATAATTTATTTTAAAAAATAATTTTGTTAAATGGCTTCAGGAATGGGTTGAGTGTTTGGGACCTGTGTTTAAGGATAGTGTTTATAACACTATACAATGTACCCTTGATACAGAAATAGCCCAAGGAGATTTTTTCTTAAATGAAGAAAATATCCCTGGAAGGGTGAAGACAATACCCTATAAATAAGGAGCATCGATCACTGGGTTAGTGCGAACCATGTCAATCTGCGTGTTGAAGCATGGGAGGAAATACTACTTTAGTGCATTAAAAGTCATCACACGTTGAGTAAATAGGACCCTCACAGAAAAGGATGACTATGTCCTATTTAACTCCCTCCCAGGGTTATAGGGTGATTGTAATCCTAGAAATACCTTACTTGGAGAGATAGATTTAGGCTGGTGCCGAAAATTCTGCTCCCCCTGTGAAAGGGGAGACATCTCTGCAGTTGTAAAGGTGTTGTGGGGGGCATTCAAAAAGCATCTCTGTTTTGCGACATGAATTTTGAAGAAAACTGAAGACACCCAGGTCTGCTTAATCTAACAAAAGGGAGAGTAATCTCTTAGAGATACGCAGTGTCCTGAAAGGGAGGGAATTAATGCGGATGAGATGTCAAAGACAATTAATAATTTAAAAGCCATAGGTAATGGGCTGACAGTATTTTCTGGGGATAGATCAGCCGATACGGGTATTGCAGAGGCAGCTTTGGATTTTGAAGGAGTTGGGCTTGCTTGTTGGTGTTGCTTTGCTTTCTCATTTTCTTGGAAATAAGGGCTAGTGCTAGAAGTGGGAATAGATGCCCCGTCCCAGTGCTCCCAGGTGCATAACGCATCCATCCTTCCTGCTGCCCAGCGGTTTCCTCATAATTTCCATCGATGTGCACAGCACGGTGGCTCCACAAAATGTGTCTGCTCTAGGGGGTCATTGCTGGGAGGAATAAATAGCACCGGTCTGCAAAATGCCCGATGAGCCCACATCTATTGGATTGGGCAAGCAAATGGGAATCGGGTGAGCTGTTGCCTGCATGGCCATGGGAGCGTGGACATTGTGACCTTGGGGAGGCCCACCTTGCTGGGCCAGGGAGGGAAAACCAGGAGGATTTCACCAGGGGAGCACCTGCACGGGTGGCTTTCGCTGTACCCTCAAGCCAGCTGGCATTACCCATGATCCTCACTGAAGCAAGCGATCAGAGGAAAATTAATTGTGGTGGAGCTGGTAATTCAGGCCTGAACCCCCCAGGGGGAGGGAAGTGCTGGTTTTATTGCAGTCATGGTGTCACGTAAACAGCAACAAAGAATTCTGATGACAGCACAGTCCCTAAGGTTTGGGGGCTTTGTTTTTAATTTACTTTTTAAACACCGATTTCTAAGCGGTGACCTGCATTAAAGCATTTCCTGGTGCTCATTTGCATTTAAAGAAGAGAAGTTCAAGCTCTTAAAACTCCAAATTCTGCATGAAGTGGGGGCTGATGAACTAATATTTACACTAGATTCATTTTGGTGACTAAATGGCATTTTTACCTCTTGTTATAATGAGCGAGCACTGCGCATGCCACCTTGCTGTTTTTGACTTGCTCTAATGATCTGGAGGTGTGGCTATGCTTTAATGATATGCTTTAATAATTTATCAATAGAGTTTGTAAGTGCTAATTTGCACTTTTAGGTGCATATTCTCCTTTTGAAGCCGTCGTACAACCCCCCATTAATGTTAATGGGAATTGTGCTCACATTAAAAGGAGATTATACCCCTTAGGTGTTTAACATCTGACTTATCTAGGTCTTAAATTGCATTGTTGAATGTCACTTCTTTCATTTATTAAGATGGCTTTTTGTTGCGCTGTCACCACACGAGTGCAAAGGCAAAGACTACTTCAAGGGAGAAAAAAAATTGGGAAGTGGTAAGTCAGTGCACTAGCCTTGACTTCTTAGTCTTGGGCTTAAATCTAATTTCAGTGCAAGGTGAAGTGAGGTTGGCGATAGATCAGCTCCATTTAGATGTTCACCACCAAAGGAGATGGCATAATTCACCACGGTTGCCACGTGGCCACAGGAGCTACTGAGATGTATGCAGGAGGTTAATTTATGCCCAGGAAAATGCAGAAGACCAATATTCTGGAAGACAGATTTCCTCCAATGGCTAAGTGTTTAAGAGAGACTCTAATCACTTCTAGGGGCAATTTTTGCGATAGCATCAAATGCCAGCATTTATGAATTGACATCTAATTAACGGGAAGTAGGTGAAGGCCCATATTTATCTCCTGACTTAACAAATCACTTAAGCAGAAATTTAAATCCTATTTACTTCACTGAAATTAATTGGGTTAAACTAGACATTTAAAGATCAACACAGCAAGTTTTCACCTTTTAACCCTTTACTAAGCCCACACCAACTAATAACTGGGATTTTGGAAGGTAAAGTGAGAAACAGAGAGTTATTTGGGTGCGAGAGCTAGGCAGCCTGATTTGCACAGGGATGCATTAGCTGATGCATAGAGGAGTATGCAGTCCATAGGGGAGATGATTCATTAGTTACTGAAACCCATCTTCCCCAGAAATACATAGTCAGAGCTGGTCCCGGCTCGACCATTAACCTGCATCACCCTGCTGCAGTTGGGTGTCTTCAGATTCACTCTTAATTCCTGCGGTGGGTTTTTGTGAAGGAGTGAATGATATTTTAAAGTGGATTTGGTGTGAGCAGAGTGATTGCTTGCCCGTCGCCTTGCGAGGGCAGGGCTCAGTGGAGTATCCCAGCTCTCACGTCGCCTCCTTTAGAAGACCCCGTCGTGCATTCAGGTCACATAGCACATTAAAGCAAATGAACACATGTGAAAAATGCATATGTGCATACAGAAAAATCTATTCTCAAGGTACAGCTCAGTGTTGCCTGGCTGGCAGGCATGAGGCAGGACCTCCTGCAGCGGGTGCACCTCAGGGATGGGGCTACAGAGGATCATCCCGCCGTGTCCCCTCAAGCACCCTCTTTTGGGTTGGTCCATTCGCCAAGATTTTTTTTCCCAAAAAAC
>NW_008824056.1:2151072-2154067 GCF_000699105.1 Pygoscelis adeliae
TTAACCTGCCAGAAATGAATGCAGAGCTTCACACCTTGTGAGGATGGAAAGACGGCAAAAAGCAAGATGTTTCTGCTATAGACGTGGTGGTTCATTTTGGCACTGGAGAGCTGGGTGCTGCTCACAGGCTTCACAGACAAGCTACAAGGCCAAGCCTTTCTTGGGCTAGATTTTGTGTCGTGTCCTATTTCATGAGCAGCATCACTCACCTCCAGCCCCTAGGGCTGCTCAGCAGCCCTCTTGTGGACACAACATTATTTCATGCCCACTGAATCATGCCCTTTAGGATGCAAACATAAAAATGTTTACATTTTGGCAGTAGATTAGTGTGGGTAAAGAAAATACTGGTAGCATATTTTGTTCTTGACTAGGACCGTCCAAAAGGCAGGAGACCATGGCAAGTGCAGGAGTCCTCCTTTCAGCTGGAAAAAGCAGGTGGAAGGTCTGGTTTTGTTGTTTTGGATCTAAGACAACAAGGACTGCAACAACCCTAAGAAGATACATCAGTTGCTGGAAATAGCTTGATAAACAGAGCGGTTATGGGGCCATAGTTGGTGGAGCCCGTGCAGCTGGGAGAGCGGATGCAGAAGGATGAGTGAGGGTCGGTGATGCTCAAGGGTCTCAAAGCTTGAAGTTATCAGTGTCTCCTTTTGTGTGTTGAGCTTTTGGAAGAAAAAGATGGACAAACGTGTCTTTCACATGTCAGAGATGTAACGGATGAGGAGGAAGATCCATTAGCATGGGAAGAGATTTAATTTTGCCTGAAAAGCAGAGAATAACAGAGTGGTTGTGTCACTTCTGGATCAGGCACCATATTTCGTGGCCCCACGGTGGATGCTGTCAGTAATGTAAGCAGTTTCTTTGGCCAAGTGTCGTTTCCCTTCAAGAGCATGTTGATAAGAGGGTGAGACAACAAACCCAAGCTTGCAGATCGAAAGGGCTGCTGGCTGGTTGACAGTGGCTGGGTTTGTGGCTGCAGCAGGAAAAGCGCCCATCGCCTACGGCAAGGAGTACCAGAGTCACAGAGTGACCAACCTCTACCTACCCAACCCCAGAAACCTCCTGGTGCGCTACAGGGATGTAGCAGGGATGGCTGGCAGCAGAGCAGGTCTTGCGATGAAACAGAATGATTTTATATAACACAGGTGCTTGGTATTCACCTGCATAACTTTCTATGCCCATCTACACACTGGCTGAAAAATATAATGAATGCCTTACATGTTAATCATGAGAGAGACAGAGCAGTCGGAATGTGCTAGCTGATGAATTATGCATTTTGCCCCACCTGGGAGTTAATATTTACCATATCTTGCTGAAATCCATTAGGAAGAACAAACATTGTATTTATCTGACAAGCTGCAAAACCATTCATTTGCATTGTTGCCCATAAGGAGGAGGTACGAGGGCTGCTGCCGGGGCAAGCCAGGCTCCAAACCATGTCGTGTCTCAGTGCAGTCACCTCCGGAGATGGAGGCTGAGCTCCGGTCACAGGTGCGCAGCACCAGCCTCCTGGAAAATCCTCAGCTGCACACACGTGGGAAATCCCCACTGTGGGATCTCTCAGAGATGACTCTAACTACAGCCCAACAGGCAGGGACAAGGCTGAACTTCTGTACCAGCGGTGCAGGGCTGAGACCTGTGTCGGTGCACCCCGAGCTGCTGCACCATGGTTTCCAGCAATCCGTTTGCGATCATTGAGACTCTCCGTCTGCCCTGTCACCCTCCACAGTTTTCCATCTTCTGCTGCTTTCCCTTCATGATTGCTCTGAAAGTACTGTCTTTTCTTTTTTTTTCTTTTAAATATATCATTAGAGAAACGCCTTTAAGATAAATTTTCATTTCCCTGGAGGATGTAAGAGATGTGCAGCCAACAGCTTGGTCCTGCAAACCGCTTGTGCAAGTGCATTGCTCACTTGAAACCAGAAAGGACTATTCACCTGAGGAAAATCAGTCATCTAATGCAGAAGCACATGAGGACTCAGCAGTGAACATATTGCACGGACAGGTGACCACCCCGGGTAGAATGGACGTGGTTTTACTGACCCATCTCTCCAACATCTGTAGGCGATTCTTCGTCAAACACTTTTCTTGAGCAGAAAGCTGCGCAATTCAAGTGTGTAGGAGCCCAAGCTCCACAAGGCTGCTTGCTGGGGCACGGCTGGTGTGCTCAGCAGCACTGGCATGGGGACACGGTGCCTGCGTGGTTATCCAGAGCCCCACTCAGCTCTTGCAGCACAACATCCCCACGGGCACACCCTCGCTGGCAGGGCTCGGCCACGTGCTGCAATTTGTAATTAAAATCCCAGCCATCACCCCAGAGCAGCTCGTGGCAGGACAAGCACAGAAGTAAAACCCATCTCACACTCCTCAGCCAGCGCTTCTGCAGATGGGGAGAGCCAAAAGGTACTGGGGATGCAATGTAAGATACAGAGAAAATCCTGGTATTTAAATCCTTGTATTTGGAAACCATGTGGTGATGTCCTCATCCCTGTCTGGACTGTTATATTTTTTATTAGGATTTGGTATGCAAGGTCCAGGCTTACACTAACTCAGGGGTCACGGTCCCCCTGTGACCATCCCTCGGTGGGGACTGTCAGCACGTCCCCGCAGGGCAGTGCTGGAGGGGAGTGCCACCACGGTGAGCCCTCCCGCAGCCCACCAGCACCTCCCAGCAGGAACCCCTGGGAGTGTATGAGGTTGGTGTGCAGATCACTTCACTGCATACATGTGCTCTTAACTTGGGGGATGGATGCCTTCAGCTTCCTGTGAGCTTGAAGTTGTGCTTATTTTCTCCTCATCTCACCAAATACCTCTATTGAGTTTGCTCAAGTTGCTCAAGTTGCTTTGGAAAGCAGAAGTAGATGTGTGGCACTGAAGAACCTCACTCCAGAGGCCAGTTACTTCCCAAGGGATGAAAACCAAGAGGCGTATTTATAAAAACAACGCTCTTCAGTATTTGCTGCCAAGCTCATGGGCCACCAGAGGAGGAGGAGGG
>NW_008824056.1:2154103-2157516 GCF_000699105.1 Pygoscelis adeliae
CCCCCAGCACCCCAGTACACCCAGCACCCCCAGCACTCTAGCACCCCAGCACCCTCAGCACCCAAGGTGGCTGATGCCCGTGGCCGGGCAGGTGGGAGCCTGGGCTGGGAGCCCCCACGCTGCTTGCAGTGCCTCCTGCACAAGCAAAGGACCAGTTTGAGAGGCAAGGGAAAGCAGAGACATCACATTTTTAAAGAAATCAGTGATGGGAGGCAGAGGAAAGAGAGGACCAAGCTTCTAAGGAGCGGAGCATATTTCATCTCTGCTCCCCATCCCAGTCCCTGCAGGACCCATGCCGTCTGTGGCTTCCGACAAACTGGCAGTTTCAATCGCAGCCACGCCGCCTCTGCCGGCACCGCCTTTGAAGATGTCATGGGAGAACGGGGCTTTCTGTGAAGCCCAAGTTTCAAGAAAATAGGCTATTCCCTGCCCCTGTTCAGAGACGAGCTCTTTAAAGCCTTCAGAAACTCCACCAAACCATCATCTCTCCCCTTCCCGAGAGCACTGACGTCCCGCCGCACGGTGACTGCTCTCACCTGCCTGGTTTTGTGCTTCAGCAGAGGAAGAGAACGGTTGTGGGGAGGCTCAAGAGCCTGTAGGAGCACTTAAATAAACCTTTCCCTGTTTTCTTCCTATTTAAATGAATAAGAAGAAAACAAAAAGAGAACTTATTTCCTTTTTTCTGACAACATATTTAAAGCAATCGCAGTATTTTCTGCAAAGCAGAAGCTCCAGCATCCCCCAGGGCCTCCTCCTGCCTGCTGAGGCAAACCCTGGGCAAACCCTGGGACGGTCCATGCTGGGCTATACAGGGATTTTCCCATGTGCTGACCAGGCAGGTTGGGCAGGAGGTGAGAAACTCTCGCAGGAGCTGCCCCAACCCACAGCCAGCCCTGGCAAGGGGCATCTCCTGCAGCACCCACGCTGCCCCCGCACCTCAGGGGGATAAGGCACTTCTCCCGGTTTCATCCCGGTCTCCTAGCAGCACCAAACCTCTTTTGATTTTTTATATATTTTTTTAAAAAGAACAGTAAAAGAAATTATTTACAAAGCTCATTAGGATGAAAATTTAAGTAGGTGTTTGCTGTCGGAGTCTTCTTTGGGGAGATCACACAAACCTCCGAGTGTCGGTGGCTCGTGTGAAACTGCTCATCCACACACCCCACGCTGCATGATTTGTCTCTTTCCTGATGACTCAAAAATACCCAATACTTTCCTATTGCAGAAAGCTTTTGTTGCACTAATTAACTTTTAATGAGAGGGAGCCAGCTGATGGGATTGCTTTCGCAGCTCTGGCCCATGGCTGTGGGTGCAGGCTGGGTGCAGGCAGCCAGCCCGTGGGGCAGCTCCCTGGGTGTAAGCTGACCAGGGAGATGCTCCAGTCTGACTCAAATATTTATAATGGGAAAAGAAGGGAGTTTTACTGAATCCAAATGAAGGAGGCTTTGCATCAAACTTGCTAAAGAAAGCGAATGCAAATTTTGTTAGAAAATTTGCTATTCATTAATATTTTTTTGCTCTTCATTAATTTTTTCATGGATGCATATATGACATTGGTGAGTAAAGGGTGTTTAATATGATTTAATGAAGTTGCACGAGAGACAATAATCACCCCAAGTTCTTGAGAAGATGACAGCAGTGCCAGGGTTCCTGGGCTCTGTTTTCCCATAAGGGCAAGCACAGCTGTTTGGTGTGCCCTACAAGGGCAAAGGTGCCACTTCCTTCAAACCCCTTTATTTTCCCACTTCCACGTCAGTTCAGTGCCCAGAGCCCTGAAAATATTTGCACGAAGGTCTCAGCAGCGGAAAAAACTTTAGCAAAGGGCTGTGGTTAAAGGCTACTGAAGCTTTACTGAAATAATCCCCTGTCCTCGGCAGCCCAGGGGGGCTCTGCGGTGATGTAACAAGGAAAGCAAGCAGGAAAACTTCCTGAATACCGGGGATGTCCCATAACTGAAGTGGGGTCTATATTCACTATATATTCACAACATTCACGGGGGTTCAATATTCACTAATATTGAATTTCACTGCGCTGTGGCTTGTGGAGATTTGAAACCGGGTAAGAAAACAGTGGGAAAAATACCTGATAGTGTGAGAGACTGATCAGCATCGCTGTGCAGAGAAAAACATCTAAAAACTCATCCAAAACATAGGCTTTTGGCAGAACTGATGGTTTTGTTCTATTGGCACAGACTGGTTTGGGGAGTTTATAATTTTCTTTTTATTTTTTTTGCTTTTAATCAAGACATCATACCTTGTGCTTCTTTCCCCGGACCAGCTTCACTTGCTGGGGGGTGCTGCATCCCCTGCATCCCGTGGCCGGTGTCACAGCAAACTCATAGGTTTAGGACGGCGGCTGCTGGAGACGGGCTTGGAGCTGGTATTTGGAGCTACTCAGTATTCAGTGGCACAACTTACTTAATGCACATGGATTTAATTCATTTCTGATTGATGCCATAATTACAAAATTTGTTTAAAGCTGTTATATTATCTCCTTATTTGACACAATATGGCACAATTTTGTTATAGTATTGAAAACCAAATAAGACAACTGCAGTTGGTAGCATTTCAAAGAAATATTCCCTTTAAGATGAAATCAATCCTGTTTCAAGTTTATTCCCTTGCTTTATGATTGAGGCTCTAGGGGTGTATTTTGCTGAAAAATGTCTTTTTGATTTTTCAGAAATTCTTTAGATTAATATGCAGCTGTCATTGCAAGGCAAATCCAGACCCGCTTTCATGTGCCTCCTCTCTCCCCAGGCTGCGGCGAGTGCCTACCCCTGCCGGGGACGCAGCCGCTGTGCCGGCACCCCAGCCGCTGTGCCGGCAGGCAGCACCAGGAGCGGCCGCCCTGGCCCCCACTCTCCTCTCACCCTCTGTGCCCAGCTCTCCCCCGGTTCATGCTCGCCACCCATTTTTAAAGCAGGCTTAAAGTGCGACCCAGTAAAAATATAAAGAGAGTTTTGGTCCTTTGCGTTTCCCTTGACGTCCCTTTTGAAAAGTTGTTTGACTTGCAGATCATGTCGAATAAACTTTCTAAGGGGATATTTTCGAGTAAATAGACACTGAAGGCCGTAAGTGAAGTTTAAATATTTGTATCTATATTTAACCACTTATCCTTTCAGCAGTGTCAATCAGCGTGGCTGGGAGGACACATCCACCTCCCTGTTTGTTTAAACCGTCTCCCGTGCACGGACCCGCCCGCCTGGGCTGCAGTGATGGCAGGGATGAAAAGCAAGCGTAGCTCCGACATGGGGCTGTGTGCTCTTCTCCAGCTGTGCATTAGCATGATGTCCAGCAGCACCCGCAGGTGGTTCATGTTGATGGCGCACGTGCCCTCTTGCTGCTGCTCTCGCAGCGCCGGCAGCAGCATCCATTGCCTGTCACTGGTGAGTGGGGAAGGGTTTGTGCAGC
>NW_008824056.1:2157690-2182961 GCF_000699105.1 Pygoscelis adeliae
AGTGACACTCATTTGCTCAGGGTGCTACTACTGTATTAGTATGGTTAAAGGATGGATTACTCTATGGTTAAAGGATTGATTTGCATTCCTTTAGTCATGTTAGATGGAAAGTCAATTCCCAGGTAGCTCTGTTAAAGCAAATTATCAGCCAAAACCCAACAGTGAGGGCGAGCCCAGCTGGGAGGCAGAAGAGGTACTGCAGGCAGGGAGCCCTGTCCGCGCGGTGCTCGCCACAGCTGGGGTGCAGCCCTGTGTGCCCCACACAACCGTCAAACTCCTGAGAATTTATCTTAGGATTTTTAAATTTATACCAAAATAACATTTATCAAATCAGCAGTGTCAAATGCAGCCCTGTATGCTGGTTTATGGCCAGGTTCTGTCTCCCACCCCAACAAGGTTTGTGCCATTGGTCCCAGCACATGTGTGGCAAAGGCACTATGTATAAAACCGTATTAGTCCATCGTAGGACTGATAAAAACCTACAAAATGTGATTCTGGTGCATCATAGAGATTATTTTAAGAAAATACATATGAAACAGTGCCACCATGTTCATGGAAAGATCTTTGACTTCTCCACGGTAAGATCCTGCCAACCCACCGCTGCCCTGCATGCTCAGTGAGCAGCTACCCAGAGATGCCACATGTGGGGACCATTGGCTCCTGGCATTTAATTACTTATTAATGAAGTTCTTATGCAAATGAGGCACCAAAAGCCCCTTCCACCTATCACGGCAGCGGGGACAGGGGGCACAGGGTCAGCTCGGGTAGCCCTGCCCCGGACCTGCGGGGAGAGGGGACCGGGGTGCTGCACAGAGCAGGAGTGGAACCCGGGCAGCAGGAGCAATGTGCCAAATTACCCTGTGTAGGTTTCTGTGTGATTTCACTAGAGATTAATAAAAACTATTATTTGAAAGAGCTTTGGCATATTTTATTTTCTTATCTAAACTGGAGCATTCCAAATCAGGCATTTCTGCTGTTTCAAAGAATGAGAAATGCTGTTAGGGAATAATACATTAATAGCTGAAATGCTACACACACTGTTTCTGCACTAGTTGAATAATTCTGTTGATTCCTCCACTTTAACATAAGATTTGTATTTGAACTGCTTTCTCGGAAGCCTTCTGCCACAGCTGGAGTTATAGGATGAGTCAAAAAAAGAATATATGAACACAGAGAGCATAGGAGCGGGAGCATGGTGTGCAGAAGTGCTCATCTCTCCCTAAAATTTGGCTCTTCATTTCTTTGTACTCTGATTTCCCTTTTCCATATTTCCTTCATATTTCCATTTTCCTTCAGGGCAACTGCAAAGAGCTCGGCTGGGACAGGGTTTATATCAAGTATCAGGAGTCCAAGTTTAGCGTAGTTGGAAAATGCAAAAACCATTTGCTCTTTCTGAAAGCACATATCAGCAGTGTGCATAACCAAGTGCTGAGAAATTTAACAAAAAAACACCATCAACAAAATTTCTTGACACGTCTGAACCCAGATGCTCAAAAACTTCTATCTCGTGGCTGCTTGTACTGCAACAGAGAAGGGGTGGAAGGATAGATCCTGGCTCAGACCGACCTTCCCCACAGCTCCGCATTTGAGCACTTTTCTGGGTTGATATTGCCCCCGACAGCCCCACAAAGCAGGGATTATGCACCTGCATGAATGCTGCAACCCTGGCCACAGGTACTTTAACCTTTTGTCTCCTGTATGAAGACCTTATACCCCAGCCAGTTCTACAGCTGTGGCCCTCTGAGCCCACAGCACTGCATTCCCAAGGAATGGCAAAAATAAAGGTAAACCCTCTCCTAATTGCATTTCTAACTGTACCCTCATCCCCAGCAAAACCCAAGTACCCAAACCCCAAGCTCCTGCTGTGGATGTGGAGGGACTGACGGAGCGCCGTACCCCAACAGCAGCACCACCAGCATGGTGAGAAGCAACCATTCTCAGAGATGCTGGAAACGTAACGTATCACAGACACAAAATTTTGATTTTTTTTTTTTTTTTTTTTAAAGCATTGAATAGTTTTTCCTTTCCAGGACAATATCACAGAAACTTTCTTAGTGGAAGATACTGCATACTACACATACAAACAGTAAGTGTATACATTCACACAGTCTGTAATTTTTCCTGCCTAGTATGAGGTGTTTTATATAAGCAACCATTCAAAAGGGGAAAGGGTGAGAGGAGCTTTGGGATGCCCACTTGTGGTAATTAAGCACAGACTAACTGAAACTTAATAAAAAGAAATTAAAATGACTGTTTTGTGTGTCAACATCACACATTGCGCATCAGCCTCAGGGGAGCCCTGGTCCATGCCCCAGGGCCACATCCTGTGCAGTGCTGGGCAGCCGGCTCCCGGGCACATCGCTGGGCACTGGGCCCCCTGTGCCCCCGGAGCTGCTTGCCGGTGCCATAAACATTTTGTAGGATAATTTTTCTGAGAGGAGCTGGCTCTTTTCCAAAGGAATTTCCAAAACTCCCCCTCCTCCATGTGTTTTGTTGACTGTGGTCTTATTATTTAAAATGATTTACAACGAATTTGGGCTGATGCTCGTCTCTCAGTAACACTTTCTAAAGATTTAATAATGACTCCGAAGAGAAACCTCAGTCACTCGTCCTGTGAACGGCAGCGGGCGGCCGTGGTGGGGTAGATACGTGCTGCGGCCCCCCTCCTCCGGCTGACGGCTGTGTATCGCTGCAATGTTTCATGCCGCATCACCGTTTTCTGTAAAAAAATTGCAATTTGCAGTAAATGCATGTTTGGAGTGCTCCTAAGGTGGGGTATCAGCAAGTGTCAATGCTTTCTGAAATACTCAGAGAATGCCAGTCAGGAGGCAGTGAAGCTTACCAGCCAGGGAGGAAGCCTTAGCAAACCAGACTTGGTTTATAGTAAACTAATTTGGGGTTTGGGTATCGATGGAGATCTGACTGCGTAATTATTTAATGCAGATTGAAAATACGAGCAGCGTTTTAGCGTTCATGTGCTGATCGTCTGCGCTTCCACCGGCACGGGTGCAGCTTTTGTTTGCTGCTGGGGGCGCGGGAATGCTGGTGATTTACACATGTTTCGGATGAAGGATAGTCACATACATCTTGTGCTTACAACGTTTTACATTACTCTAGATTATACATCTGTCATGTTAGTTATTAAGTCGCTGCAGATTACATTGCATTACCGCTTAACAAGGAGATGTATAACAGAGCAGGGGAATGCCGTGCCTGTTCCAGCAAAGGACATTGTTTTCCCATATTTCTCTAGAAAGATCACACATTATAATCACTGTATGCAGTATACCATGTAAAATGATCCCCATTTATTTCATACAATAGATACTGTGTCATTTAATTAATTTAGACTAAAGAGGAATGCTCAGCATTCACTAACAACTTTACCTTTGGGACTGTAAATGAAAAACCCTCCTTCTGCACAGCAGCCAGAGCCAGGAGAGCGCTCCTGGAGAGAAGGTTTGCATAGAGGGGAAAACTGTCCCTGTGCCCCGTTTTTCCCCCAAAATATATAATGAATTTATAAAACTCATCTAAAGCATCTGGTGGCCATGAAAGCTACAGCACTGTGTGGTACATAAGACTGACCCACGGAAGAAATACCAATGGTTTAAGGAAACCACACACAACCACAGCCACGGATTCGAGGAAACCAGCCTGACTGACGGCAGAACCGGTACCAGCAATACTGCTTTCTTTTCCCAATACTTGTACTTTTTTAGGTTTGTTTGTTTTTTTTTCTTAAGCAAAGCATAATAGGAAAGTATAATGGTACACCTCTAATGATGATGTTTATGGTGTGTGGAGCATCACACCAGTGATTGCCTGAAGTGGTGACGCCACCTTTTAGCATTCCTGTCCCTGCAGAATCCATTTCTATATTATGGAGATTTCTGCAGACCTTAGGCCATGAGTATTGAGCAGTCCTCACCTCTCACAGCTTCTCATTGATCCAGAGTACAATACAGGCTTTTTTGAACATAAAAGCATCATTGACAACCCCTATATTACTCCAAGAGATTGTTTACCCATGTGCTAGAGGAGACTTTTAAACTTGCTGCTAATTAGAGGTACATTACTGAGGCCAAGCCTTCAGTTAGTTGTCACAGCTCCTTGTTTGTCGCTTCCATTAGAAACAATCTCTTAATCATGATTGCACTGGGTTTGATGAGCACTGAGGAAGCACCCTGTGTTTTGTTTGCTGTTTATTTTGCCCGGGGCGTATCCCCTGCCCCATGCAAAGGGGATGACACCACCAGCAGACCCCAAGCCACGACTGCAAAACTTCAGTGTATCTTATACCTCACTCTTAGTTTTTCCTCTCACATTTATAGCTCCATGCATTTACTGCAACCACTATTTTCAGCGTACATTAAGTGAACTACTTTCATCATGAGTAGCAGAGCTCCCCACTCCAAAACAATTTTTCTTCTTGGGAGAGATGATCTGCGCTGGAGGCACAGGTTAGCCTCCGTGATGCTCCTTGGTAAATTAGCTGTGGAAAAGTCTTTTGTTGCAGCCTTTAGCAGTTGAAGTATTTAAATATAACCACACAGCTTTCATTGGATGTAATAAAAGATTCTCAACTGTATTACTGGGTTCGATATAAGTGGTTTGCTTCTCAAATGTATTATAGTTCATTTCATATTTAGTGATACAGTAATAGATTAAATTGTGCATTGAGGTCAAGGACAGGCATTGATCCGTTTAAGCAAGTACTGCTATTAATTAGAGGTGGGCTTGCACTGAAATACCTGGCCTGCGTGGGACACTTCAGGCACCCCTGAAGAACTAGCATTGGCAGTGATTGTCCTGATGACTGTGTTGTTGAGGAGTTGATCACTGGAAGGTAAAATCGGGTACCCTGATCGAAGGATGAGGAAGGGTTGGGGGGGACCACCCCACCAGCCTCACCCCCAGCCAAGCTCCGGCCAGCCCAGCACAGCCTGCCATGGTCACCGCTTTCTTTCTTCCCCTGGTGGAGAGTACCAGGTAGCAGAAGTTTCCCAGAAATTCAATTTTTTTCAGTTTGCTAGCATTTTGTTGTTAATGCTAAGTTGTGCAAAAGGAAGCCCTGTTGTCTCCGTAGGCGATAAGTAGGAATGTGTCAGGGAGAAGGAGAGAGGTCATGGTAATGAACCACAACAGCATTAATTACCACATCTGTATCAGAGGATGCTCAAACCTCTTTGGTCTGAACCGCAGCTCGTGTGCGTCCCTGCTGGCATTGTCCACCCGCGCTGCCATTGCCCGCGGGTTTGGGTCTGGGGCTGCTCTGTGCTGCTGGCTCCACGCAGGCGAGGGACGGCTCCTGCCCCAGAGCCCACAGCCAACCAAGCATAACAACCTCAAGGACAATCTCAAGGATAACAACCTCAAGGACAACCTCAAAGACAACTTCAAAGATAACACCTTCTGTCTCAGTGCCTTCACTCCACGTCCCATCAATCCTCTTCCCACATCTTTTTCTTCTTTCCTTTTTAAAGCTATTGCCTAGCCAATTCCTTTTAAGTGAAGAAGATTTTACAAAGTCTCATGGGCCATTTCCCATGTCTATAAACGTTTTATTACTTCAGCAATATGGCCAAAGCACTCACTTGTCTCCTCTCCAAGACCACAAACACAACAAAACAACTCCCCTAAATCCTAACTCCCGAGTGCACACTCACTTCTTTGCTACCACCAGATCACCTTAATGAAATTGATGAGTTTATACAAGTACTACTAAGCTGTCAAGAAAAGTCTTTCTATATTAAAGCAGTGATTTTATTAAAATGTTTCAAGTAAAAACAAAGAACTTAAACAGATCTGGGGAAAAAACGTCATGGAAAAGAGACGGTGGAAAGCCCTGCAGTATCAGACATGGCAGCTGCAAAGACCAGGAAAGCCCTGGTCGTCTTGGTGAGGTCTGCTCTTTACCTAAAGGTGTTTGCCTATGAGCAACAGGATCCTGAAAGGTTTTGATTCTCCCACCATCGTTTGCAAACAGTTTGTTCTGACAAACACATGGAGTTGTTGAGGAATAACTCCTACGCTGTAAGCTCCCAGCCTTCTTTTACCCAAATTCACTTGTGAGAGCAAAACCTGGACCAGCTGGGGTGTCTCAGTGCTTTCCCATGCATTTTCAGGGGTGCTGCCTGGGGGCTTTGGGGATGGGAGGCAGCAGGGAAAGCGCACACCTCCAGCAGCCACCCTGCCTGTGCTGCCCGCGCTGCCCGTGGCGGGGAGGAGGGAGGCAGGCGGCAAGCGTACAAAAGCTGAGTGTAGCCCCAAGTGAAAAACCTGACACAAACACAAAGCAAAGGCAGGATAAACCAAACCCACTGCTGAGAAGTTGCAGAGGTTATCCATCATTGTCAAGGCTCCCTTTGCAGTATAAGCCATCAGAGCAATTCAGAATACCGGCAGCTATAGCTGTTCCTATATCTTAAGGATATCCTTTTCAGAAGACATCAATAACAACAACAACAACAAAAAAAATCCCTCTTCTTAAGGTTCTCATCACACTGAAAACTTGCTTGGGTTTGTGACAGCACTTTTACATAAAGATAAAAGAATTCAGAATTTCCCCGTAATGTGGTACCAAAAATCACATTAGCAGATAGTTGAGCAAGAAGATCAACATTTAATATGTCCCCATCATATACTTGTTTTTAAGTATAAAATGAAATATTGAATAAAGAGGGCTTAAAATAAAACCCATCTCCAGCTCTGTGCTTGGGGCATCTTCACGCAGCAGTGGTAGCTGCCAAGATTGTGTTATATTTGTTGTTGGTTACATTGGGCTCCAAAGCACAACTAAAATAATTTGTCTGTTGTAGGTAGGGAGATTGAACTGATACATGTTGGCATGGGGAAGATTAGGAGGAAAGACATGCTCTAAAGTTTAATACACCTGGAATATATATTATAAATATTATAATCTATTCTAAACTAACCACGGTGTGTGTGCAGCAATTGGAGTTGGCACTGAAGACCTGTAGACCTTGATGCAATGCAGACCCCCTTCCCAGCCCCTTTAATTCATATTAGTTTCTAAATTGAGCCAGACATGGTGTACAGTGTGGAGCAGGGGTGTACATTAATGATGTGGGCTCAATGCAGCATGACTTGCATCAAAAAAAAATCTTTTTCGGTAAGACGTGGATTTTAAATAGGGCATGGGTGGACTGCGCTCTTTGGGCAGTGCGTGCCAGTAGAGTGTGGTCTGGGCTCGCTGCAAGATGCTCTGCCAGATGGAAAGCTGTTTGGCAGGGAGGGCGGCAGATGAAAGCGCACGTGCTGCAGGTTGTTGTTGCACTGAGCAGCAAGATTTGTATTTTAGCAGCACCTAAATCTGTATTTTGGCACCTGGGCAGCATGGTAGAAACCTGCGAGAGCTCTGCCTGCCTGCCCTGCCTGCTGTGATGCCCCACGGCAGCACCAGGAAAAGTCAGCAAATAGGTGTGGGAGAGTTACACTCACAAGAAATGAGTGGGTTTGAAGGCCAATGGCATCCTTTTGTGGGGGTCTTTTGTAGCAGCAGCAGCAGCTCCAGCTCAATGTCCAAGCATTTAATCGCAAATGTTTTGCTGAGACACATCTCCCAGGACAAGCCATGGCTCCTGTCCCACTGCCGGCCAGCTCGGCTGCTTCGAAGTCACACTTTGCAGAAGTTACTGCAGTTTGATAGGCACAAATGGGCAAAAGATGTTGGTTTCCTTTGGAGGGACTTTGCCACGTCCCATCCCTCCAGCCCCCAGGCAGGAGCGCTGCCTGCTCCCCAGCACTGCCCACCATCCCACAGCAGGTCCCCACAGCCTCACCAGGAAAAGCATGAAGGACGTTATCAACCAGGAGAGAGGGTGAAGCTTCCACATCTGTGCAGGGACAGAATGCAATAAATAACAAATGAGATTTGATTATATAACTTAATATTACTTTCAGTGTAAAAATGAATTACGCTGCATGCAATAATAAATCATAACTTTACGTTTCACCAGCACAGAGCCAGTTCTGAACTGCAACGTCTGGAGCTCAGGCTGAGCCTTCCAGCTTTTGGGGATACTTCGACCCCAAGCTTCATCTCCAGCAGATCAGATGAAAAACTCATGCCTGATTATCATGAAAGTACCTGCATGAGGGAAGAAGGCATCGCCAGTCCATGGCAATATGCAACCCTTGCAAGAAGGCCATATGGGTTGGGAAGAATTTTTTAAAGCAATAGCAAAGCAAAGTCAAGAAACCCTAAGCTTCGTAATTTGAACAGGCTTCCTGCTCCCATTGCAGCAGCACATGAAGGTACCGGTCAGTGATATGTATGGAGCCAACATCATGGGTTGTCCTCCTGCAGAGCAGTGTCTCTGCAGCCAGAGCTGGGGGAAAACTCGCTGCTTTCCTTCACAGGGCTGGTGTCAGATCCGTGAGGAGCAAGGGCATGGGACGGGATACAGGGCAAAGTAGAGATTAGATGGGTAAGCTCAGTGCTGACGTTTTTCCAGGCCCTCGCGTAGCCCTGGTCCATGACCAGGCTCTGGCTGAGCACGCCGGAGCAGGTGAGTGTGGCACAGCACCGCGGGCATCCCGCTGCTGGGGGGTACCACCTGCCCCAGCAGCTCCCCTCTCTCATATGGAGACTGGCTCCTCAAGAAAATTTGGGTAATGAGGGCTTAAAAACCCTGCTGCAGTTTGACATCATTCCTTCCGTGTTTCTATTAACAAGCATACACTTAGCAAAACAATAGTTTTGTAAATACATGGTCACCACAGACCCTCCAAGGCAGTGGCCGGTTATTCGGCGCATTGCCAGGGAGCCTCTCCCTTGCTGCAGCTCTGGGGAAGGCACCCACCGGGTCAAATACCAGACATGGCCCCACACAGGTACACCTTGCCCACGCCACATTGTTGGTGGCACCCACAACCTGGTCTGACACAGGGTGAGCTGCCAGATCCGTGCACCTCAGTCGCCATGCCCCAGCTGGTGGCTGTCGGAGCTCTGCCGATGGGAGGCTGACTGCTGCATGGGCAGCACGCCGTCTGCTCCCACCCAGGAAAGGCACACCCGGATCCACAGCTAGGCCACGTTTTACTTTTAAGTGTTGCGTGATTTTTAAGCACCTGTTTGGCATTTTGGCAAAACCAGGTGAAAATAGACAGTTTGCTAAAAAAGCACCAGTCCCCTGTGCCCAGCCCATACTGCAAACAGCAAAGTTAGAAAAAATATGGACAGAGGCTTGGGCATGCTCAAAAAGCGAGGAGCTGCCAAAAAGCAAAGCGAAGGACCAAATCAGAGGCAGTGCTTCAGCTCGGCTCTCACAGCTCTGTGACTTTTGTTCCAGATTTACACCCCGGGAGCAAAGATGACATCAGCCGGGGCACTTGCAGGGCACTTTGTGAGGACGTGCTGCAGGGTCCCTCCTTGGGGCCAGGGGATGCAGCCCCTCGGGGCCCCGCAGAGTTTGGGGTTTCGCTGCTTGGCAGCACTGGAACGGCAACTGCTCCATCTGGTGGGAACGGCTCCGTCTGGGTTGGGACCGTGGGCTTGCAGCTTTATCCTACAGAGCGGGCGGCGATGCCCCAGCCAGCCCCAGCACGCTGCAGGGCTCCCAGCCCTCTGCCACCACACGACCATCGCCCGCTCAAGGCACCAGGTCCCCTGACCTGATGCAGCAAGGATGGATGAGGGAAATGTACTTGTTGATAAAGAACATGTGTAAAAGAGAAGCAGAGCACCGAGGATCGACTGAGAAGGAAGCGTTCGCCCTGCAGTTGTGCTCATAAACTACAAAGGGGAAATGAAAGCAAACGTGCTGGAGAGCAGTGCCTCTTCTGCTGAGAACCCCGGTGTTGAAGGGCTGCATCCAAGGGGTTTTGATGAACAAGGCCAGCACACAACCAGCACAATCCGGCAGCGAGCCAGGCCAGCCCAATGAAACGGGTGTGTGGCTTCAGTGACCAAATCCCCTGCGTGAGGGAGAGTTGCTATGGGCATGTATCCTTAAATAAACCCAGGGCTGAGCCGGGGCCGGCTTCTTTCTGGCTTTAAGTATATGACATTGCAAAGGTTTAAAAGGAGGTATCACGGGAGCGCAGCTCAGCCTGGCATCGCAGCACAGGGCAAGGACAGGAGTGCGCAGCCTGTGTTGGGCTTTGCTTGTGTTTGCAGGCAGGTGCTTTGCTGATTAGTTGAACAGTCTTAATATTGAGGAAAAAAACAATGAGCAAACATAAAAGTGGAAGGGACTCCTTTCACTACAGCTTTGGTTCAACAAAATGAACCAGTTGTGAAGCGGTGGTGTGGTCTGGCTGAGCAGCTGGGCAGCAGCTCTACCCCTGCAGCTGCTGGTAATTCAACGGCCCATTACCATTTCATCCTGCATCAAACATTCCTTGCTTCTTCAGTATAAATATATAAACAAGAGAGGACTGCAGCACCCTAGGACTCATAGAAAGCTTCCAGCTTTCATACTTTAAAAAACAGACACAGAAATGCAGAAAAAAATTCTATGATGTTCAGCATTTAAACTTCCCTCCCATATGAGTTTTTGCTTGCTCACAACCCAGGGAGAGCGCTGAGAGACAAGGCTGTACTGCAGGACTCATCTCCAAATTAATGATCATAGATGAGCTTAGACATCATTGACTCCATACCTTTGTCCAGGGTTCAAAACACCCAGCTGTAGGTCCTTAGATGTGTGATGGGAGAGAAGCCCAGAGCCCAGCCCCGCTGGCCCCATGGCTAGGGGCTCACAGTGGGTTTCTGTACTATCCAACATGCCTGATGTGCTGTATGGAGACACACAAACAAGCAAAGATGCTGGAAGAAGAGGGGAAGAAATACTTGCTTGCTTTCTAAGCGTGGCACTTTTGTATCTCGGCGAATTGGCGTAACTACAACTGGCAGTCCTTATTTTAAAATATGGGCATTTCCCTGCTGGAAATGCTATCCTCCACTATTTGCTTGATCTGAAAGCTGCAAGTGTCAATACATCAGCACTGAAGTCTGCTGAGTGCCTAGAAATAAGGCAATATCATTTCCAAAAGTAAGTGACCACCAGGCTGCCGTTAGCTCTGCCAGCGCAGAGGGAGAGATGGCTTTTTGCAACTTTGATTTACTGGCAATTGCTGGAAAAGAAGCAAGCAAGAAATGAAAACCCAATATATCCATTACAGTTTACTTAATAAAAAAATATTGTAGGAAAGTCAGACATCATAAAATGCCCATCTTCTCTCTATATTTACAGGATCATACAATAACTTGAGCCAGACCAGTAATCAATTTAAAAAAGCCCTTTGCAATTGAAGGAACAGACAAGTGAGTGTTCAATATCCCCATAGCAAACCAACAGGCACACTTCACCAGAGCGCCCCAAATACATCCAGATTGCTTTACAGCAAAGGGTGGAGGGTAAAGTACTGACTAAAAGGGTGCTCGCAGGGAGCTCTGGAGTGGGACACTGTATTTCCAATAAGCCATTTTGAACACTGAGCCATTTCTCCTCCAATGTGCCCAAGAACTCTTCTTCATCATCCATTCTCCCCACTTGCAAAACACCTTCTCTTGTTGATAATGGAGGACATTTTTAACATCAAGCTCCTGTGTTATGGCCAATCCATCAGGCAGCAAGTGCTGCCTATGGCAAAGAAAGATCAATTCTGACTAGGTGGTTTCTCCTCCCCTTCACACACACCTCCCTCTCCTCTCCCCCAGCATTACACCCCCTTCCTTGGCTTTTTCGGGTCCTTCCCATTATCTTCACTTACTACTGGTCCTGCAAAAGTCTTTGGTTTTGCTGTAGATACCATAACCTCAGTGCTAGGCAACAGTCTTGGAGGAGAGGGGCTGCGGAGGACTATGTCACCCTGCCCAACCGCCCTGATCCAGGGTTCCCCCCCACACCATCCACACCAGACACTGTGCCCCATGGGCTGTGGTGCCTGGGGGAGTCCCCAGCCTTTCCCGAACCTGCACTGATTTCAGCTCAGTGTCCTACCTCCTGCTGAGCCAATGTCCCCGAAGGAGACGATGTTAGTCCGTGCGAAACGCCGGGCCCGTGGGCTGGTGGGTTTAGGGCTACCTCGGGTCCATCTATGATCCACCTCGGATGCTAAGGCTTTGCTCATGCTGTGGTCCCAGTAGGTAGCTTAGGCAGCTCCATGTGTTCAGCTTCGTCAGAAGAACTGAGTCGTTTCATGTACTAGTCGCTTAGGGCCATATCTACAAAAACTTCCTTTAAGAAGAGAAAGTCCTTCAGGCTGCTGCTGAAGGAAATGCAAAGAGAGTTGCTGAGGTTGCGCTGAGAAATAAAGGCTCATTTCCCAGTGAGGGCCATTGCCTCTGGGTGTATTAAGACCCTGGAAGACATCCTTCAGCCGAACAATGGCTTGGGCTCCAAGCAGGAGCTGGTACAAGCCTGTGGCCTACTAGCAAGTCAGACAAAATGATGCAATGCTTCTTTCTTCCTGAAGTCTGCAACCTGTCCTCCAAAGACATTTAAAGATAAAATGTGCTGTTAGAATAGGTGCTGATTTTGAGGCATGTGATGCTCATGAAGAACAGTAACTGGTACCTGCCTGAACCTCCACGTAGCAGCAAGAAGTTTCAGGGAGCAGGAGGGGCACTGCTGTAAAGTCAAACCAGCACTTCTGCCAGAGTCAACCAGCATTTCTTATTTCTCAGACAATAGTTTAATCTATTTTAATGATTATCAATACTGATGTTGAGTGTAATCACCTTGTCTGATACAATTGCTAGAATCTAAAAGTCAACTTGATTTTAATGGTTTATCATTAGGAGTATTATTTAGTCAGATTAAACTGGTCTTAATTCCTCCGCAGTCATCATTTAAAAGCTGTTTGGAGCACATTACGATGACCCCCCTCATCATGATATGAATCAATGCCCTGTCTCCATACCATATATTTTCAGCAGCATCTAGCAAGCAGCCACATGGATGGACGCTGAAGTACTACAAGCTATTAATATTCACAAATCGTCCCTACCACCATTAAAATTTCCTTAAAACACACTACAGCAGTGGTTGGATTTACCTCTCCTGGTGATGATGGAGCCCATTAACCCCCGACTGTCAGAACAGCTGGGAAATGCTCAGGAACTGGGATTTGGAGGAGAAGCTGGAGCAGCCTTTGCTGCAGTACTGAGGAGCTTTCAGGGGATGAATCCGGACCCCTCGGAGGAAGCGCTGTGCTGCAAAGGCAGCTCTGGGTGCATTGCCATTGCTTGCCGGGGCCGTGTGGTGCCCATTGTGGCACTGCCTGGCGGCAGCTGCTGCTCACCCAAGCACAGGGCACAGGAACTGGGCCCTGCCAGCAGTACAGATGCTGCCCCGAGGCTTCCCGAGCCCAGGGAGCATCAGCCTCCTGACTGTATGGCTGCTGTAGGGAGCAAGGGCACATCCACAGCCAAAAGCCGTACCAGCGGCTTTTGGAATGAAACCTCTGGATCTCACCCAGACCTTGGCCCCGTAGCAGGAAGCGGCTGTGGACCGAGCAGGGCTGCATCACTGCTCCTTCCCTGGCTGGGTACCAAAGCCACCTCTCTCCTCCCTCCACGGCAGCACCGTGCTCCGCTCCCCTGCTCACAGGGAAGAGCAGCCCTAACCCACCCTTACCTCCAGGGCTGACATCCTTCACGTGCAGAGCATTAATTTCCCAGCCTTCTGCCATTAGGAAACAGGGGAAGTGCCTGTGCTGCTGGGGCAGTTGCCTGTGCTCGCTTTGGGAAGCAGGCACAGCCAGCACGGGGTGCATGGACTTGCAATGCCCTGACTCGGTTCGTGGCATCAGCGCTCTGTAGCTATCGGCCCAAGTGTTTTCCATGTCTTTTCCTTGCTATCTATTAAGTCTTCTTTGCTGTCTGTTACCTGAGTACTAAAAAATGTCATTTGAAGGGACCCAAGCCCTGGATGTGTGTAACAGTTTCTTAGGGTTCCCTCAGTTAAAGCTTTGATTAGCTTAACCTGCAGCTTCTTACACACAGTGCCCCACAGATGTTTAACTCTTAACTTCAACATCCGTAAACTTAAAACATCACGGATGTATTAAGTCACGCAAAGAGGCAGCAACAAAGCAAGCAGCACAAGGCACAGCTGCCATTTTTCTCCAGCACAAACATTGCTCTCTTAGGAAAATGCTATTTCATTTCTGTAATAACTGCTACTGTAACAAACAACGGTTTTCTCTTGCATCTCTGAGGTTACAGAGGAATAAGTAAGCAAATAATGATGGAGTAATTAGAACAAGAAGGCTGTTGCCCAGTCGTGGATATTCTTGCCTCTGAGGCTTACCAGAGATAGAGCAACAACCTTGCACAGGTTCAGTCACGGCACTGATGGCAAACGGAGACATGGCTTCTGCTCTTTGAACCTGAAAATAAGGTGTTTTTTCTTGTTGTACTTTCTTGTACTTTTGGTACAGCTGTAAACAAACCCCCTCTAGAAGGTATTGCACTAAAAAACTTGTGGGAGCATCTTATGTTGCTTCCATAAGATGCTGCAGACCTTAAAAGCTAGATAGTAGGAAACGGAGGGAATGAGATCCTGGAGCAGCCAAGAGTGGTAGCTTTTGCTCCATGCTTCCTACTAGATAACCAACTGTGTTTCCTTTAGACTAATAATACATTTTTTTGTCAGCATGAATCCAAGCATGAATTTAGAAAAAACACTGGCAAATTTACAATTTCAATAGATAGTCAGAAGTGGCGAATGAAGTACATCTTTTTCTTATTGAAACAAGTGATCAAAACCAATGTGTAATGGCCAGGAGTAACTCCATTCCTGGAACAATCTTCTGTGGACAATGGAGAACTATGTTAGCTAAATTATTTTATTAATTTGTTTAAAAATAAAGCCCTGAAGACATTTTAGATGTTTCCTTTAGTTAATGAGATTTCCATGATAGTTAAAAAAATAAAATTAGAAAACAATGCTGTTAATCTTGGATTACATGCAGCACAGGGGAAGAATTAGTAGCATAAAGCGAGAAGATTAAGACACTTTGCTTTCCAACAAAATAGCTGTGATAGGAGCTACATGCTGTATTTTCCTGCCCGAGATTAACAATGAGGTGATCAGGATCTGTTCTCTAGTCTCTAACCTGGTATATTTGGGCACAGCTCTAACTTCTCCTGCTGACATGGCAGGGTCTGGTTCTGAGAAAATAATTATGGGCTGAGCAAAGGGATGACAGAAACCTTACATCCTAATAGGCGATAGGAAACAGCAAGGACAACTGTATGTATTTGATCAGCTCTTGCAGTCAAATAGCTAATCGGAAATAATGTTTTCTCAAGTGTTCAGTTAACCCATATACTAAATAGTACATATATAAGAACTATCAATAACTAACTATCATTGCTTCACATTTTAAAAGTTAAATTATTTTCCATTAAAATTCTCAAATGAAATCACAGTAACTTTATATACCCCGTATTTGGCTGTTCTAATAAACAGCAGCATGAAATGGGGATAAAAAGACATCCCAAAACAGGATTACACATAGCAATAAAAGGGGAAATAATCTTTAAAGAAATTATGTAAGAACAAATTCTAACTGCATTAAAAAGTAACGAGTCATGGTTTCAGTCACCAGCCAGGCAAGAGTTTGATAATCTCACATGTACAGCATATAAATCTGTGAGTGCGACAAATTGCATTTTAATTTATGTACTGAAAAGGTTAACTTCTAATACCCTCTACTCACTTCGAAATCAGGGAAAACATGTTCACTCCAAGTATACACTGAGACTAATAAAGTAACCGACTTCATTGGGGTAGATCTCGCATAAACCCTCAGCGTCTCACAGAGCTGTAAAACGTTTCAGAAGTACTTGGCTTTTCACAACACGACTTAGCAAATCCCTTTTACTCGGCTGTTGTGGCACTGCCTAAACCAACACCACCGACGTGGGGATTACCAAGCAGTACTTTTGGCGGGCGGCAGGGCTGTAAGCCATCCGGACCTACAGAGCCGCCGGAACGGGTTTATCCTTCCACGGCACGTTGTGCCACTGACACCTAATCCACCATCTCGCACTCAGTCATCACTTGACGGGACCCAGTTCATTTCTGGCAAAACCACAGAATTCAGTTACTCATGTAAGTTACTGCTGCAACAGAAGTTGAAATTAAATTTCCATATATAGCAGCAGGGATGAGATTGCCTCCCACCCCTCCAAAACCACCCCAACCCTGTTTCATGGGTTATCATCAGTGATACGTGAAGTTCTATAAAAGTTCAGAGAGAAAAGTGCTTCATTTTTAGTGTGCACTTTTGGCAGCAATTTAGATACGATCAATTGCACTCATTAGTTTCTTTTATTATTTAAAAAGAAATTGATTATTTATTAGTTTTTATTATTTAAAAACAAAATTTAAATCGCGTCCCTTTGTTATCTGAAATCAAAGGGAACGAGCTTCAGGATAAGCCCACAAATGTATAAAATGCACATATTGACCTTTATTAAAAAGCAGCTCTTCTATTCACAAACTTATTTATTGAAGAGTGAATCATTATACATATAGTCAACGAAATATTAACAACTTTATTCTTTGAGGTAATTTTATTAAAGTTTTCTTCAAACACAACAGTATTGCAAAAAATCCGCAATTGCAAAGGTCAGTCTCCTTAGCTTCTAATTTTTTTTTTTTTTTACTTCTCTAAACCAGAAGCTTGCAAAGAAAATGCATGCTGTACAAAAAGTTTATATGGGGTATATGATGACATACAGTAATTGTATTCCTTGGAACACACAGGTATCGATGTATAAATGCTTTAACTCTTAAAAATAAAATGCATAGTGATACTCTGCAATGAGCTGTACATGAGGCTCCCACCAACTTACACCAGGATTCTGCTTTTGCTTCAATAGCAGATCCCCTGCTCTGAAGTTACTTAATTATAGGATGTTTTTTCTTCTGATGCATACAAAATTGAGTGTGAATAAAAAAGGCCAAATCTGACATACAGTGCAACAGGACCGAGCAGTCTGTAACTCCAGGTTGGGTTCAAGGCACAGGGGTAATCTCATCCATTGTTTTTAAACCAGCCACACTACTGTTAACTAGATGTACATGTTCATCTAAAAATAAATAGTCATCCTACGATATGCACTGTATCATGATGTCAAACAAATATTTCTACAGCACCTAGTGCTGTGACTCCATATCACACTTTGGGGAGAAAGAGCTAAAATGGGAAAAAATCAGGAAAAAAAAATTGTATCTATCCTGAAACAACACAGTAAATATTAAATATTTTATTATTGGCATGTCATTTGCAAATAAGTAATGACAAATTAATGACAAAATAAATAATAAAAAATAAGTAATAAATTTGGTCCCTAAGCAACTGCAATCTTAACTGTTTGTCAAAGTCATCCAAGAGCAGAATCCAATGAAAACAGGAGCCGAATCCAGCCTGATACTAGGCAGTCTCCTCGTTCACCAGCAACGGTTCCACTTCCAGTGCTGCTAAACCAGCTTGTCTTTCCTTGTGCTGACGATACAGGATGAATTGCACAGTCATCTGTTATTTTGGGGTAAGGAAGTAATTAACTAGGATACAGAGGTAGCATTTGCAGTACTTGCTTTCAATTAAAGCCAAAATAAGCTGTACAGAATAAAAGCAGCCATCCATTTAGTTCTGGCACAGACTCTGAATACCACAGTCCGCAGAGGAAAGCTTAAAACTTGCTGTATCTAATTCATGTACTGTAGTGTAAGTATTATCCATTTATTTAATCCCGACTGTGGAATTTCCTACATTAGCATATAACCTTTTCCAAATCCCACTTAACGCTCATTTTCAGTATTTTTTTATGGCAAAAAGTTTAATCATATTTTACTTGCAACACTAGAAAAGGAAACACACAGAAAAATTCTAACACAAAACTTCAGACCCCCTTGGTTATATGGCTCAAATACATATGACAGTATCCTTTACTACCTCATCCTCGTGTTTGCAAGGGTCCTAAGCGTGAAATTCATTAGAAGCAGAATAGGAACAAGGTTCATCTAGGAACAATGGTGGAATCAAACGTATTGTCCTGTACTACTCCAGCCTCAGTGGTCTAAATACTGCGGGCTGGGCTGAGGGTAGATGCTGGTAAGGAGGGGAAGTTATTAAGAACTTTTCTTAGCAATAGATCAGCAGGGCCTGAGCAGAAAACAAAATTCTCATGTCCTGCAAAATTCTAGGCGGTTTGGTATTTACAAGCACTGACACGCAGACAACACTATAACTCAATATTTAATGCTATTTTCAACACAGAATTGTGCAATTAGACATAATTATTTATTTCTATTGTAAAACAGACCATCGGAAATACTGCTAATCTAAAAAGAATTAACAAGTATGTACTTGTTCTTTTTCTTGATGGTTCCAGCTCTCCACCAAAATTATTGACATTAAGCATACATAGCCTTTAAATTAAAAATATATGGGAGTGTGTATTTAGAGCAGACAGGAGAGGTGTCTTACTCTTCAGAATTTTTACTAGATAGTTGAGTAGTTTTATACTTGAGTACTGAACTTGACACAAACCACTTTGTTTTCTGATAGAGATACCATTTTAAGATATAAAGATATCATGCAAACCTATCCAGCTATGCTCTTCCCTTAAGTATTCCTTTCTATTCCATTCTAAGGAATACGCATAGCATCTTACAGAATAAAGATTTCCTAGTCACAGTAAATAGATACGGAAATGACGTGAAATGCAAAGCAGCAGGTGCCAGACGCCCGTCTTCACCAAGGCAAACCACCACCAGCCAGCAAAGTGGCAATACTCTCTGTACGGCAGGGTTTATGGCTCCTACTTTTTTCGCTCACTTTAGGCACTTTTTTTGTCTTTTTCTAAAAGATGGAGCGATTTCAGCAGCAGACTATGCTAAACCCAGCATTACTTGCTATCCATCTTTGATGAAGAATGTTTTGAGAAGGACATTAGATGGTGCAGGTGCAGCAGATGAGGTCAAGTAGGGAGCCTCCAACATAAGGATCTGCGTGAAAGCATGTTTAAAGGTATGTGGTGTAGAAACAAGTGGCCATCTGTATACCCGGGTGCCTTGTACAAATTCCAATGTATGCTCATTAAGTTCAACTTTCATAGAGCCTGGATCACCACTACTGTTACACGTAAAATCCCATTTTAAAAATGAAATAGTTTCTCTGGGAGGAAATCTGACATATAGAATTCTAGCAGGAACACTTTAGATCAGTTAAAATAACTTGGCTGGTAGACAATGGTTGTGAGAAGTTTGAGGCTAATGTATGTAATTATTTATAAAAATAAGGAGAGAAAAAGAAAGCTTTCTGGGAGGCCTGGATGGATGGAGAGGAAATTCTCTACATCCTAGGCAGAGCCCCAAGAATTATCCCTCCTTCCCAAAGCTTTCCAGCATCCCACCTCTGAGGCCCCCCAACTAAAGACTAGACAGGATTTCCTTCAGAGACTGCAGATCAGCACTCCTATTTTAGTCTTTCTACAGTATTATGTGGGGAATGCTTTCTTCTTAGAGCTTAGCAAATTAGTTTTACAGCATATATAGCTACCACTTAAATTTCCTGCCTTTCTTTTTTCCTTTTTTATAGGCCTAACTGTACTTGCAGCTGAGCACCTCCCCAAGTCTTAATAGTTGCACTGGCGGAAAAAGAAACTGTGAACTGGGAATCAAATTTGTTGAAATCATACTGTGGACTTGGGACAAGCCTGGGATGTAGCACTGTGCATTATCACTCTTAGCCACTAAGTTGGCAACAAAACCAGAGCTTTTAAGAAGGAATAAATTATAAACACAAGTTATGCAGAGCTTATCAAACAGTATTTCCAGAATATGTTTTTGTAGCATATGTACTCAGCCGCTCATATTTTTTAAATAAAAGCTAAACTGCCAAGACTACTTAATATAGAAACTAACCTGCTGCTCAAGTCTGACTTTCGGGGGGAAACTCTAAGACCTAAGCATGAAGACAGCCCAAA
This sequence comes from Pygoscelis adeliae, assembly GCF_000699105.1. Taxonomy (NCBI): domain Eukaryota; kingdom Metazoa; phylum Chordata; class Aves; order Sphenisciformes; family Spheniscidae; genus Pygoscelis; species Pygoscelis adeliae. Next base: position 2,177,669 of record NW_008824056.1, read on the forward strand.
GTGGAGGACACAACCAAACTGACTTCTCAGAGTAAAGTTCATGACAGCCACTGAGCTAGTGTACCAAATTTGTTTCATTAAATTAAAAAATTTAATGACAATTCAAAAAACGAAAGTTTTGAGACAAAAACAGTTATTTATGGGAGCGCAGAGAAGTAGTTCTATGTTAGGCTGGGAAACTCTCCTGGCTGAATTGTCAGGTCAGACTTATATTCTTTACACAGTGTAATTAAATTACAAAGCGTGATGTTTTGTAGAAGTATATAATGGATTCCAAGTGTTTGCCCTGCAAATCACAAAAGGTGCAAGAGAAGAGTCTGTGTACAACAGCTTGGCTCTTGCTGAATATACTTTGGCTATCTAGTAACAACCTGGCTACACTTAATGAAAAGAAGTACAGGTGGAGGATTTGAACACAATTCTCTGACAATAGGGCGATGTCAAATAAAAAAAAAAAAGGTAAAGGGCTTTGTCTGAACTAAACACAAAGCAGAGTTGTTTGGTTTTGGTGGGAGCAGGGGAGGAAGGAAGCAGGGTGAAAGAGGGTAGTAGGCTTACAGAAAAGAACAAAGTTTTCTGGAAAAACTTGCACTAGATTCAGTCTCTTGGAAACTTAGTGATGGCTGCTGCTAGAAGTCTAAGGGCAGAACTGCTTATCAACCAATTTAGTGTTTTAAAATATGTAGTATTGCATCATTGTGTACAAGTGAAACATGAAGTAATCATGCACATAAAATAACGTTTTAATAAGGTCCACCATGGAACCTTAAAATAGGCAAACCTGGACTAAGCGTCTCTGACTGACAAGGCACCCTATCAGGCCCATTTAAACCCTGGGTTTTGTGATTTCTTGAGAAACTCCAACCACCACCTACTGCAAAGCGGCAGTTGGAAGGAAACATTTCCTGCAAAAGAAAATCGTGTCCAATTTCTACTTCAAATGTGTAATGCTATGAAACTCCTCTTAAAATGAAAAGGAGGACAATTCATACTTTACAAACAATTGGACGCTTCCATTATTTATTGAAAATAACTGGCTTATTGTGCAACCAAATAACTTTAACTTTAGACACCAAGGAAACAGGATGACCGTGTTATCCTGTTAAACCGAGCTGAAACAACTCCAGTGTAATCCTGCACTAAGTAACGCTGGAGCTGCTGTTCCAGCTATGATCTAGAGTCCATTTGTTTCTAAAAATAGTCAATGCCAGCCTTGTCAGATGGAAGCAAAAGAATACTGCAGCAGACACAGAGTAAGTGAACTCTTAATCCTTGCTTGGACCTTGAGAAATGAGAGTTTACTTTCTACCTAATGAAACTCTGGACACTATCAGGAAAAAAGTCTACTAGAATTAGGCAATTTCTGTGACTACTCCTCAAAACAAAGACTGTCTGTTACACAAATGATCAATTATGAAACACCTCCCTCTTAGAAATTATGACTTTTTGGTTTAATTCCTCTGTTTTCCAAAACCCAGGTGATCTTGTTCTTCGTTTTCTGGTCCAACATGACATACCAGTTTGTTAGATTTTTTTATTTTCTTGCTTGGCAAGAGACAGTAATGAAGCTCTCTTTAAAAGCATTGACTTCCATACCTTCAGGGCTTCTCAAAGCAGGAGGTCTGCTTTTGTTTTCTCTTGATTACAAATACTTCATACATTTTCAACTAACACTATATACTTGACTAGATTCCTATAAGCTCCTCAACCTGATTTGGAAGCATCTGTTTTCAATATAATTTGAACTGGAGGACTATTAGCAAGATTGGATTCAGACTCCAATCAAGACAGAACCCAGAAATTAATGTCATGTGCACACTGGCACTGCAATCCTGGGGCAGGGTCAGAGATGGGGGAGGTTTGTGGCCAAGTTCCTTTTCAGAGTACATCATAGAAAGGCATCTGCAAATATGCATACAACGTACTGTAAGGGTCATCAAGATCAAGTTCTAGGGTTTTTCGGGTAAATAAATACTGGCCGGTTTATGTTTCCAGCTGGGGGGCTGGGGGTGGAAGAAAGAGTCACTACTTCGTTCATGGAACAAAAGGCCCGAGCGCTCAAACCAGCCACATGGGCTAGCAACCCTGAATCCCTACAGCCTGCTCATGCAAAAGAAACTGCCTTGTCTCAAAAAAGATAAAACTACAATTTATTTCAAAACGGGCCATGAACCACGGTTTAGTCTCACCACTGTAGCGAGGTATTATGTTCCCACAATGCAGAATGTTTAACTAAACTGCCCACTTAAATCGCCGTGGCTGGTGATGCAAAAAGCACAGACAGCTATTCTGAATGACATTATAATTTAACAGTCCATCCAAAGGCCAGGGTCAGCTGTCCCATCACTAGTCTAATTGGAGTGGCTTATGAAATTACTTTAATCAGAAAGACAAGACTGATGCCTGGGAATCATAACTTCTGGAACTGTTCCAGGTAAATCTGGTAAAGAACTTCCTTTTAATATGGAATGGATTAACACAATATGCTTCAGCATGGTCCTGAAATCACTCTTAATTTTATCCTGTTTTATAGGTTGAATTCATGGAGCTAAGTACCAAGATGTTTTCAGACACAAAACTAAAATTCTTCAGGAAAAATCAGAAAATCTCCTCTTTATACTATTTTAAGTGAAATACAAGCTATAGTAACAAGACTAACAAACCTATGGTGAACAGTAAGACCAAGTACCACCACGCTACCATTCACTAGGCTTTTAAAGCATTTGTACAATATTACTCTAAACATTTTGCTTTCAACTTCTTGATCACAGAATGCTCATGCTCAACCTAGTAAGAGGATGACTAACAATAACTAATATACTGTGGGCATCTTATTATGTCCCCTGAATATAAGAATAAAAAATTACAGTGTTTTAATTTTGCTCGGGACTCAGGAAACTGGCATACTAATCTACGTAACTGTGTAGTCAGTCAGCCCTCAGCATGAGTCAATGAGCATAGCTGCTGGTTTTCAGAGGCACTCAGTGTCTCAATACATCTCATTTTGGCCCGAATTATACAGTTAAGGGTAGCTGCAGCATTTCTTTGTTAAGTGCTATTTTCTGAAACTAAATTTGCCAAAACCTCATTGTTTGTCTCTGACGTTAATGCAATCTTGCAATAACATTTACAATTTAACCAAATTCTCAGAGCTATAATTCTATATTTGCATTTAAAAACAAGCAGGTTTGGGGTTTGTTTTGTTTGTTTGTTTGGGTTTTTTTTACATGTATCAGACAGCAAATGTAAGAAAAACAGCACATGTGCAAAACTCCTCCCCCCAACTTTTAGTATACTACATATTGGCTACAAGATATAAATTAACCTGTGCAATGTAGCTTTAATGTAGATATTTTCTATAAACTTGTTATTCTTATCAAGAATTATTATAAAAAGCATACAAATTATTGTTCAGAAAGAAGTTAAGATTTTATGATCAGATTAGAATCATACAAAAAAATTTGATTTAAAAAAAAAAATCCACTTAATTTATTACCTACTTATTAACAAGTCTATCCTGAGAAACTCTAGCTGTAACAGGGAAAGGATACAAAAATGTCTAGAAACAAAACTCCAAAGCTCCCAATGAGCCATGGAAGATGGTGTAAAAAGTAGAGGGCCCGGAAGGATTCAGTAGCTGGCATCTTTAAAACAAGGCTCAATCCATATGTACAGTTTCCCATCATGGCTAATGCAAACAGCAAGTAGGAGGTGCCTTCTGTTGATCTTCTTCGGAACTAAATACAAAGAAATTTTTACAAATACAAAGAAATGTTAAAAAATGTACCACAGTAGCCAGTTATAGATAATTTTGGCATTTTGTACTATAACACATCCAAAGACTTTCAGTCATTCTTGTCCATCTCTTCCTGGGCTCTGAATCCTCCAAGCTTAGTACTTCCGGCACATATCACTGAAAACTACAGAAATTGTTCTTAGAAGCAGCTCCGGTTAATGTAATTTTTATGTAAGTGCAAAGCAGCAAGGATAATCTGCTTCCAAATGATATTTAGTTCTTAAGAAATCTGTTGCTCTATCAGTCTGTTTAGTAGACCTTTTTGAACATACCGTGGTATTCCAGCTGTGAAGGAAAAGGTAGAGGGGGAATATGAATAGGCTTGGAAATGAACTAATCATTTCCATAATCAATGCCTGTATACAACTGACAATGTAAAAACTTCAGGTCTTCTGTTGTGGTTTTTATTTTTCTTTAAATATACTGATAATGAAGAGGCTGTGGGGGGAAAAAAAAAAGTCAGCAATGGCATCTTTGTGAAACGGGGCTAAAATCCTAAACTAATTTTCCTCTAATTCTAACTTTTGATCCCATGGCTGGTTACTTAAGGTAGAATAGTTTGGAGAAAGAAAAGGGGAGACATCACTTGCTCATGACAACAATCACACAAAGGATGTTTCTGCTCATATCTGATAAATCCAACTGTAAACACTTCCTCTTTTCTGGCCAAACAATCCTCTTCCATCAATCAAAGACCATAATCTTCCTAAAATTCTCACCATCCTCCTCTGAATGGGAAAAAAAACCACCTTTTTTTTTCTTTACCATTTTAGACAGTCACAAAAGCAAAGTAGGCTTTCGAGTTCAAGAGGGCTCACTCTTAGGGAGAATCCAAAAACTAAAGCAACAGAGAGTATTTTGTAAAATATACAAGTGTACTTAGCCAAAAACCTACTTACATTTTTATACAGCTGAGGAAATCTACTTCCCAAGTAAAACACACAGGATATATAGCCACAAATGAAGCCTGACATTTCAATCATATCAAGAGAGTTCTGAAAAAGAAAAGGTACATATATTTTGGCAAGAATGTTTTCAGGCATTTCAGAGGATTAAACTGAGAGTCCACTGGCTGATCTTCTGGACAGAACTCCTTTCAAAGCAGTTCAGTGCTGCTCTTCAAATGACCAAAGAGAGCTAGAAAGGGTTTAATCTTTATCTCACAACAATGCACACTGCTGCGTCATAGCCATGACTGAGATCAAAACTAGTGCCAGGCTTTAGGATACGACACTAGTATCAATCCAGTCCTCCTGCTAAAAAAGCCTGGGCTCAATAATTCAAACCAAAACTAAGAACTGTAGCTAGGGCCACTAAAAAAATGAATCATCCGGTCTGGAGAAAGCAAAATACTCATTTTTCACGTTTAAGAGTTGTTAGTTTTCTCACTCTAGCTGTGTTTTGAAAATAAGCTGCTTCCCTGCTGGGCAATGTTGCTGGATTACAATTATTTTACTGGTGTTAGTATGAAGGCTATAAAATTGCTAGAATAGGCTG
>NW_008824056.1:2182992-2188930 GCF_000699105.1 Pygoscelis adeliae
GCAGCAGGTACAATTGTTAATTTTCCACTTCTACTGATTTCACTTGTGACTGTGTAGTCTCTACATGGATGACTACAGTATTTAACACAAGCTGAAACACAACATGTATACACGTTATTTCGCAGAGCAGCACATCCTAATGACCCAAGGGACAGAATAAGCCCGAAATACAGGAAGCTGCTAAAAGAAGCAATTTTATAACTTCTTTATTTTGGGATGTATGGTCCACAGTTAAAACATCCACATAGTGCAACATTTATGATTTCTAAATCATTGTTTAAAACGTCATCCAAATTCCATTCAAAGTACACAATCTTTTCAAGATGCTTTTAGGTGGGATTTGTTTGGAACAGAAGCAGGTGAGAACTTACATTATTCCTTTCGATTACTGTACTCTGGTCTTGGTTTCTTAGTAACAGCTGACAGGGTAAAATAACACACAGTGCTATACACACCATGATCCAGGTTATGCAGAAATTCTTCAGGCTTTTGCTGCCTAGAATGACATACAAACAAATTAGCTGAAAAATAACATCTGTTGTTGATTTAAGGTTACTTTTTGTTTGCAATATAAATATGTAAATTTAAAGGTAAAATTTCATGTATCTTTTTCTTGGCAGCAATGTAAGTCCACCTCTTTCTTCTGGGCTCTGTGCCCACCCCTGCTCACTATCATAGTTGTGCTGTGTCTTCATGCAACAACTGAGGGTAGCAGTGCAGGAACAGGAGGGGAACTCCTTAAATGGGCATTGCTACCGAGAGAGAAAATTTCCATACTCAGCTTATCTCTTACATTAACTCCTAATAGTTTACCGTTAAATAACAGCTGATAAACAGAAAACTACTAAGTAGAATAGAACATAACAGTTTCTTTCAGCACATCTTGATTAAAAACTGCAAAAGCAAGGATATTTGAAATTTAAATTAACAAAAATATCTTTAAAATAAATATGTAATCTAAGTGCTCTGCTGGACCATGGTTAGCTAGATATTGAGCCTTGTCAAGACTCACATATTCAAAGACACAGACTCCATCTAGCAAGTCTCCATAGACACCTACAAGACAACTTGAAAATGGCAGACAATCCTACAGAACTCTGGAGCTGTGCTATCTTCTGTATCTACAAGATGCTGGTAAAGTCCTGCGGTCACTGTTACCAGTGGAAAAAATTGCTGTACGGCATTAGTAAGCCTGTCCTAAAGACCTGTAGTCTAAATAACACAGACTTAGTAGTGCTGTTCCACAGGCTGCACACTGAGATGCAAAACTGTCCAACTTGCCTAGGGTAACTGCTCCAGAACCGGGTATTGAAAAGCCCTCTTTCACAGCTTTAATCACAGTACCATTCCTCCCTCTCCAGCTATGCAAACCATTGAGCTGAAACAGGCACTGGCAGTTAAACTGTACAAAAGCCTGTGTTTGTTTTCAAGAATAGGCAGCAGGAAGGAAATATCTTCAGCACTGACCTATCTCCAGGTTTATTATCAGTTCCATATTGAATGAATCTGCTTTATCCCTATTTAGTCTGCTGGGCAGGCATCTGGTTTACTTCAGCTTTGTTACCTCTGCTGCACCATGGATTTTCTTTGATACTTTCTTTTTTTTTTTTTAGATTGATGAGTTAATGTTTTTGATTTGATACAATGTGAACAGAGCTTTCTGTCTTCCATTTCAGTCAAAACAGTAGTCCATTGGTAGGCTGAGTACTACAACTACTGCCAGGATTTTATGAAGCACAACTCAAGTAATTTCATTCCCCTCGAATATGTTTTTTAACTATATGTATTGAAACAGAACACATGAAGATGTCAAGATATTTTATGCTATAAGCAAATAAAGTCCGGTTTCAATCAACATGGAGGAAACTAACTGAACCACACAAAGAAATAACGCTTGCTTTCAACTTATGCATATATTTAGATAGCTGTAAGTAGACAGTAAAACCATGGAGTAAGTTAAAATATGGAACCAGATTCCACAAGACTACCGCATTCTGTATGTCTATATAAACTGAAAGTACTACATGGAAAATATTTACAGATATTATGTGGGTAAGAAAAGAGAAGGGCAGAAAGGCAGAGAAGAGAAAGGGCAGGATTTTCACAAGAGCCTGAGAAAACTGGAAGCAATGGGCCTAACAATGTCAACCAGAATTTGTGCACTCTATTTTTTTGATCCCTCTGAAAAAAAATTATTTAAATGCTGTAGAAAATATCAAAGTAAAGAGTGCGCTACATTATGGAGAACATTTCAATTGTTGAAAAACCTTACATTTTGTCATCTTCTGGTTCTTGAGCTTATAGTAGACAAATTGTGAAATCATAATTATATCCATGTTAACATAAAAAATGGCAGTGACAATCTGAAACAGAAGATACATTTGCTTGTTCAGTATACAAATAGTTCAAAATACCTTCACTTAACTGCATGGAAATTTTGCTTCATAATCACAATGTGAATGACAAATAGCAAAGCATTGCCAAAAAAACCCCACCAAACCAGAAAGCGTTTCCAGTACAAAACAAGTTAGACTGCTGCAGATGAATACAGGGTAAACCTTATGCAACAGGGACTTGCTGACACAATCGCAATAGCTGGTCATTTCCAGGATGCATCGCACAAATTCCTACCTGGGCAGACTGATAAATCCTTCCTGCCCAGAAGCTTAAGTCCGTTCCACCTAGTTTCCCAGCATTTTAGAAGCTACTAATCTTACTCAGTGCCTCTTCCCTCAATAAGACAAAACCGACATTCTCTCTTCCCCTTTTTGTAATGGGGAGATGGAATAGTTAGCGCCACATGTTAAGCTGTAAAAGAGAAGACAACTCTGTCCACCCTTGGGTCCATCTCCAGCTTGTAAAAAATTCTGCAGGTGGCTGACACATACCTCTTTCCCTTTTAATTAAGAGTCAAAAATAAAAACCGCAGATAAGAAAGTTTTGGACACAACTAATGTACTGTGTTCAGAGAAGCCCTCCCATTAACGAAGAAAATATCTTTTCAAATTAGTCAACATTAACAGCTTTGAACCAGCATTTCCCTGTTAATAAACAGTTTTCTTAAAAAAAAAAAACCACAACCAAAAAAACCCCCCAAAAAACAAAAGGAAGTTTGAAGAGTAGCTGCCCCAAAACAGCTTGATCTATTACAAGCTAAACAACACAACTTCCTTCCAGCCCTATTTGCTCTGCAAGCTTACTTTGATGCTGAAGCTCAAATGAGAATTCCCCACTTCGTTCATCATTGTGTAACACCCAGTAAATTTATTTGAATGTTAATTATAAGTGTGAAATGCTTCCTATAACACATAATAGTATCAATGTAAGTATTTGGGAAATTATGACTTATTTTATAGATGGTAGATCAGTGAACAGAATACAAAACTACTTCACTGTGCAATATTAAGTTATCCTAGAGTTTAAAGAGACAGTTTGAAAAGGAGAAATCAAAAAGTAGGAATATCGACAGATTACCTGAATTGGCAGTTGATTTGTTAAATAGCAGCCTATGAAATTTGTAAGGTCTCCAGCTATCCAACACAGCAGAAAGCCCAAAGACAGCGCTTGATCCACTCTTCCATTCTGACAGGCAATGTAAATTTGACTGGCACAAATTCCAGAAGTAATTGTAAAGTAGTGTAAGCAAAAAATGTTTAATAAGCTCAGAAGTACATTTATCAAAGTCTGAATAAAGAAAGATTAAAACTCTAACCGCAAGAGACCTATCACAGCAATACTCCACTTAACTTTTGAAGAAAAACTCAGTATCACTATAGCTCACTATGTATTACTCTAACATAACGAAAGACTCAAATTACAACCTCACTACTGCTTGCATGTGCTCCTTTTTTGTAGCCTGCACTGACATACCATTTTCTGGACACCAGAACTATGCCATAAGCATTTTATATTCATCTGCTGTAAATACCAGCCTTTAAAATACTGAAATAAGAAAAAGTTATTTAACATAGAAGGGCTAAGAATGGACAAAGCTTCTAAAAGAGGTGACAACTACACTTACACCTCTAAATTGGAGAACTGTTATTCAGATTCACAATGGGGACTACGAAGCAATCCCAAAGTGAGTCCATTAGACATACCTTGATGAATTCCATGCTCACTAATATGACAGTTTTAATGTAAAGCCCCCTTTCAACTAATATTTCAACTAATATTTCTGAAGCTCAACAGCTTACTAAGAGTGGTTTTATTTTGCTTGATTTCCATAGCCCTTTTACAAGTTCAGTAAATTATATCCTCCTTATGGGGACAGACTTTGGAGTCAATCCCATTTTGTTTCAGGCATTTTCACCTGCTGGGGGCATTTCTACTTTTCCTTTGTCATCTTCTACCTATGTATTTGAAACCTGAAGCCAGTGCCAGTGACCAAACAGCAACTGATTTAGCACTACTGAAGTGCTAACTCATGTGCTGTTTCTGACCTTTTCTCAGTCCAAATTTCATTGGCAGGAGCCAGCACAACAGTATTGGTGACATAGCATGTGGCTTAAATAAACACTGAGCCAGCTTCTGCTGCAAGTGTGCCTGCGCGTGCACACACATCTCAGGGTGGAGAAGATAAGAGAGAAGAGGTGATTTATTCTCATTTGTTCTAAGTGGCAGAGATTAGTGTCAAGTCAGTACAACAGAACAGTACATCAAGCTCATTTGTCAACCACCAAATATTGTTGCAAACATGAACAACATGCTTCTCTGGCATATTATATCTGTATTATGCAGATAGAGAAACATATCCAGGATAAAACAAAAAAAAGGCAGCTTTTGAAAAAGGCTTCAGGCAAGATTACTCATGTTTGAATCTGAGGACTGCTTAAGACTTTAAACTTACGGTAGTGCAGCAAACAGAAAACAGACAATGGAAATCAGTCCTATGACAACGCTCCAATACTCCCACGCGTTCTCGACACATTCTTCTAGGAGATGCCAAATCCATGGTGTTCCATTTATGCACAATCTCCTCTTCTCTATTGGGGAGATATTTAAAGCATGTGTATACAGCTGAGAAGCCATCATTCCTGGACCGAGATTCAATTTCAGAAGTTTATTTCTGCCTCCATTTTTACCCCATGCAAATCCGCAAATCCGTTTACCAATGCTGAATATCTTCTGTGAAAAGACCTCTGCATCCAGACGGATGCTTGATATCACAGTTATTTCCAATCTCATAAACGAACCTGCCAAATTCAAAGAAATAAATATAGCCAGTGTGAATAAGACATTAACCGTACAATGCTTGCTTGTATTTATTGCTTACAGAAGAAAAGTTAGACTTCCAAGAAAGAAAAATACTTTGTGGTCCATTGCATTCATTAGCTCTTGACAAATATGCAACACTCCAGATTTATATCACTATAGCATTTTAGTTTGAGGTTGTGTTAGACTGAGACTGCCAGTTACACTGAGGTGCCAGCAATCTGCTACAAGGTAAAGTAAACCAGACAATTTATTTGCACCTAAGACCAAAACTCTGACTTGCATGTTCAACATTATGCCAATAAAGTAACAGTACTCTCTTTAATGGCACTAGTCCAGATTCTGAACACTCTACACTTACAAAACATAAATATAATGTTGCTTTCTATGCAACTAATTTCAGGATAATGTTATGAAAAAAGAAGTCACTTATGACTCAGGTTCCAGACAAGCTCTAAGGTCCACTTGAATCTAGCTAGCTCATCAGACTAACTTAGTGATTCAACATAGTGTCAAACAGTTTGTGTTATTTAATACTCCAGAGCAAAGACAGAAAACATAAGAAACTTGCACAAGGCAAATGTAGGGTACTCCCACTTCCAAAATCCCCAGAATGAAACATAATAGTGGCTTAAATTTTGAAGCAAGGAAGGGTTGGGTTTGACCTTTAAAATTATTTTCTTGCAGCCAATTATAGTAATTCTGGATATTTTTTGTTCCTGCT
>NW_008824056.1:2189072-2192369 GCF_000699105.1 Pygoscelis adeliae
ATTCTGATGATAATTTTATTCCTCTGAAGGTTAATAATTCCTCATACAGAGGAGTCTTAAATCAACTAGCTATTAAGGAAAAAAGCCAGAGCAAACGCACTGTTTAAAAAAAACCCAAACAACAAAGTAAGTACTATACTAGTAGGTTCACCTCTTTAGTATTTAAAGCCAGATGTAGAACCAGTAAGATGGTGAAAAATTCTAAGACCATTTGGAACATCTCAGATGCACAGCAAATTCAGAAAACAGGAAGAAGTAATACTGAGATATAAGAGCATCCCTCTAGAAGTGAATAAAGTTATTTAATATCTCACAGACAACAGTCCCCAAAGGCCTGATGTTTGTGGCTGGGGTTTTTTGTGTTCTTCACTCGGCCCACATGGGGACAGGGCTTGGAAGGGCTGACAATATACCCTTTCTGCAATGTATTGGAAGCCACCCTCATTATGCATCAGACTACTTTCAAATCTTGATAAAGTTTCACAAAGTTTATTTTCATAGAGCATCATTCACTGTAAAGTTAGGACTCACTTTGCTAGTCATTGAGAAACCTGCTTTTTCTTTTCATGAGACTTCAGGTATCTATGGTGTTAAATGCTGGAACAACTTCTCTGCAGAAACTGGCTGCCTCTCAAGAGAATTGTCATCATTGGACCTAAACCAATTAAACGATAGAAAAAGAACATGTATTCATACACTGAGAATTTACCTTAGCCTTTTAGATATATTCAGCTTATACTGGTGAAGTTATTAGACTTCGTAGCTATCTTTGACAATAATTTTTAAAGTTAAAAAGAAGTTGTGAGTAATGTTTCAAGTAAGCTTTCCTACTCTGGTACTCTGCAGCTGAGCAGGGTTTTACCACTCACTAAAAAGGGAGAAACATCAAAGCACACATACTACTTAGGCAGCTTTTAGGCATGAACTTTCAACCATTCATAAACATTGTAACAAAAACCTTACACATTTTATTAAGCTTCCTCCCAAAATGCCCCTTTAAAGATAAGCAAAATGTGTCAGATGTAAAAAAAAAAAAAAAAGAAGATTGAACATGGTATTTTAAAACCATGTCTGAAAAATTAGGTTTAACATGGTATTTAAAACCATGTCTGAATATCATAACCGCAGTTGGACTCACGTATGCAAAAGTTCTCTTATAAGATCAAGGACTATGTGGTAGCAAGTCTAAACAAGGCAATTCAGACGCAACCACCTGATCTTATGCTATACCCTGCTCCAAAACCCTGCAGCTATTACGGAAAGCCAAATAGTTTAAAAAGTGGTAGGAATTAGACAGGCCACTTACACTTCCCAGATGACTGAAGACGCGAGCTTTGGCCTCCTGCCACACAACACACTTCACACATTTAAAGCATGTGGATATTCTTGGGTTGTTATAACATTTATGCAGCAGAATAATGTCTGTGTTGCCAGTCCTTGTGACTGTATTTTTAATCTTACAATAATTGCTATTTTACTTAAATTCTCAGCAAAATACTCTGTCCCAGTAAGAGCCCTACCACCAAAACCAGCAATTCCACCAGTGCCTAGCACAACTGGATGCCATCAACTAAACGTATCGGCCACAAAACCTGAACTCCTCCTGCCATTGCGGGAAGGCAAAAGGCAATGGTGTCAGTGTTTGATCTTCAGTTATTTTCACACCTGGACTGGGTGTGCCACATTAGGATATACCCTTCACCAAATAAGCTATGTCTTCTGACACAACTATTTTATAACTATGTTTTGAGCTCAAAAGAATAATGGTGTTTGAGCTAGACTGATCCAGATGGTTCCCTCTCCAGATATCTGGAGTCTTGGATAGATATACAGTCTTGCATTGAATTTTTCCTCAACATTTAAAAAAACTTTTACTTTTCTGTTGTTGCATTAAATGCTTTCCACCCAAAAACAGGATAAAGAGATTGCTATGACATTTCTTTTCTTCCTATAGTATTTAAGTTGTCAATGATGAGAAAAGGAAAATAATATTAAAAGGTGATTTATGTTGCTATAACAATTCCTTGCCTGTAACCTCATATTCTTTCCTAGATTGCTGCCCAAATACTAGTTACTACCATTTGGAAAAATTACAGTAAAGGTATTATTTTCACAGAACAGTTAACTTGGAACCTTGACACCATACCTTTCTGAAAAGATTTAGTGTTTGCCTAGCTAGAAATAAAACTGTTATGGTGTAAGGTATTTAGTAATAAGGAATCAGTAGCTTGAGACTCCTGTTTGGACACTTTTTCTTATTTTAATCCCTTATTTCGGAGCAAAAACGTGCAAACAGATATAGTCAATGGTTTAAAAGTGAAATCCACTTCATTAAGAATAGCTTCACAGTGCAGATGAGGAAAAGCAAGCTTTCCCTGGAACTTGGGAGACTTGCCACAGATTCTCTGCCTCTCCAACTGCCAAGCTGCCGTGAACATCCATGTGTTCTGGCTGCCGTGTGTTCCTGGATGTCAAATAACGAGACACTGCTAGTAATGTGTAAAGATGTCAGATATGTGCGTTTGGCAGATTTGCAAGTTCTCTAAATAGCAGCTAATAACAGCTTGAAATCCAAAAGGATGTTGAGTTGTACAGTATTCATAATTTAATTACTCCTGGGGAAAAGAAAAAAAAAAAAAAGTGGAGCTAAGCTAAGGAGTAATTCAGGGCTTCTGAAACACTTCCCAATATTAACCCGGTCATCATATTTTGTGTCCAGCTATTCTCTAAACACATTTTTATACAATCCCGATTGTGACTGCTGCCTCCGAATTCATAGCTGATGATAAAGCATGACGAAATTTTACCTAGAAACCAAGCCCAGTTCTTACAGAACACTTTCAACTTAGCTCGGAAAAAAAAACCCCAAACCATAAGGAAGCGCCTTTCTTCAGGAGAGTCCAGCAGGCATCACAGCCCAAAAGCCCCCGGGGGAGCACCATCCCTTTCGGGAAGGTGGGTCCAAGAGGCAGCAGCAGTTTCATGGCTTTCTGCAAACCCTGGGTGCCCCGGCAGGCCTGTCCCCCGCACCCCAGACGGTGACAGTACTTGGTCATCAGAGGAGAAACGGGAATGGGGAAGGCAACATTAAAGGAATAATAATTAAGAATGACTTTAAGAAAAGACAGCGGCTGTCTGGTTCCACGCACATGGCAAAGCGTGCTCGGCAGGGCGGGGGCTGTCGAGGGCCGCAGCCCCGGGAGACCAGGGCGGGCCTGTCTGGGGAGGCGAAGCCGCGCACCCGAGCGGGGCAGGCACCGACCTGGCGAGGGCTGCTGCTGCTCCGGGGATCCGGCT
>NW_008824056.1:2192807-2228920 GCF_000699105.1 Pygoscelis adeliae
CCCCTCAGCCCGGCCCCGCCGCGGAGCAGCCTCCTGCCGGCGACCGAGAGCCGCAGCCCCGGGGCCGAGCTCGCCCCGAGGAAGGGGGGCAGGTGTTGGCGTGGTGCGAGGAAACCGAGGCTGAAGGCGGCAGCGGTGCTCCGAGTCACAAGGAGCACACGTCCACACGCGTGGTTACTACAAAACGTGGTAATCTTTCTTGTGCCTTTCGGGTGCAAGGCCGGGGGGGGGCACCTAACACTGCCCTGTGCAGATCAAGGTGCCTGAAGTGGCGCTTACGCTGACAAGGTGCAAACAACTGTGGTATTTTTAAGACTTAGGCAGTTAACGTCAGTGGTGCTACCCCCTTTCATACAAAAACATCGCTTTCAGGCCTGTATAGCGCACATATGCAGAGCAGCCATTGGGAGAAATAGAGAAGCGAGGTTTTGCATGAAGAGGCCCCTAGCCATTCATTTACCACAGGGGTGAAGCCGATGTGCCCTTTGCAAACCCAGCCCCTGCTCTGGACGCCCGATAAACGCCGTGGTGACCTTCCACCGTGGTGTTAGTGCTCACTTGCTGAGCCTTGGCGGCTCTTAAATGCCGCCTTTTGATTTGATTGGTAATGGCAGTTAGTGATCCGCGATACAAAGAAGTCTAATGAACAATCCTGGGATCTTTGTAGGCTATGTACCTTTGGACATGAATATTTTAAAATATTTTGATAGGAGGGAGTGTTGTATAACTTACTGAATTTTTAATATAATTTTACTTTTTATTCTCATATAGGCTCATCATTTCTGTAGTTACTGCAGCCTAGCTAATTAACGCAGGGTTGGGAGAGTGATTAAAGGAAGGCTCGGATATCTGCATTGTTCTAGTTTAATTGCTGCTCAAGCAATGATTCAGTGTTGGTTTTGGCAGTTCATCAGCATTTGTCTGGCACTGTGAAATTCCCTGTTTATGTCCATGAGACTCATCTGTTGTTGATGGGCAAAAGCATGCAGATCTGCAAATTTTTAGTAGCATACAGACTTGTGGAAGGAATAGGTTTTGTTACATGCCTTACAATGTTTTGGCTGAGATGCTCAGGTGGTGCCTGTTGTTACAGAGCCTGCTAGCTAGAGTCTCCTCACCTGTGTAGACAGAATTGGGTCTCGTGGCTGGTGTAGCACCGGAGAAGAGGGGAGCAGGCTGGAAGGAGCCACCCGTGCTGCAGGAGGGGCTGTTCTGGCAGCAGGACTGCAGAGGACTCGTTTCCTACGCCTCCCCACTGCCTAGAGAAAAGCCATCTTGGTGTAAGTAACCCATGTGGTACCTAACCCAGAACTGGATGTGAACGATGAAGCATGCAAGAGCAGGAACTGGAGAGACCATGCAGATGATTTGAGAGGATGAAATAATCTGCAAATGCTCCTCATAACAATTTATGAAGGCAAACAAAATTTGAGCAAACTGGTAACAGAACCTGGAAAGTGTTTGTGCTCTGAGGGCACTGATAGACCTTGATGGCCCTGACCAGCCTCACCTGGGGCCTCCACCCACCCCTGCCCAGGTGCCCCAGTTCAGCTCAAGCTGAGCCCCTCAGTCCTGGATAGACTTCAGACCGATGCTGTTAGCAGCTTGGCTCCTGGATGGACCCTTCATGCAAGCACGTTATAGCTTGCATCCAGCCCTGCTTCCTGGATGGACTTCAGACCTATGCTGTAGCCTTGTCACCAGCCCTGTCTCTAGCCTTGTCTCCTTTTGCTCATGGCTGGGCTCCCTGGGTGTATCTGGGACTTGGTTCACCGCTTGACCCTCCTGGGACTGTTAGTGACTGGTGTTGCCTGCATCCAGCTCTGCTGGCCGTGTTCAGACCCTGCAAGGCTGAGCCCTGCCGGTGAGGGCACTGTCTGCACTGAGATGTCTCTCTGCTTATGCCTTGCCTTGCTTGAGGTTACCGAGTAAGGAGGTTTGAGTATTTTTATTATTTAAGTAAAAAAACCACATATCACTAAATACATCAATGTAAGTAAATATGCTGACAATTAGATACAATTTGGTGACCTCAGATGAGCTAATACGTTTAAAAATACATAACATTAATTGTAAAGAAATAGGAGTAAATTAGCAACTTATACGTGGAAAAACACTGTAAAGATACCTCCAAAATGCTTCCAGATGCTAGAAAACATTTTCAGAAACAGAGGTTGAAATTCATAGGTTTATACAGGCCAGTTGCTGCCTCTGTTCCTGGAATGTAAGCATCTTCTATGTCATGAACTGCATTTTATCACATCCACTTAAAAAAAAGTGAATAAAGAGAGGATAATGTGGTGAAAGACAGCCAATTATTTCATAAATGTAAACTACATTAAAACGTGGTGTACAACATTACATATTTATGGGTACAGTTTTGTTCTACTGTCACATAACAAAATGAATAATACATTAGTCCAAGAACTTGTCATTAAGTGTATTTCTTTGTTGCCTTGCCATTAAAATAAAAAAGTCCCTGGTCTGTATATATGCATGACATTAACCCTTTTCTGGGAGCATAATGTAAGGTGGGTGAAGGTACTGTTAGACTGCAAATTTGAAGTAGATTTTATAATTTTTAAGGTGAAATAATGCTAACGAAATTTATCAGATTTGAAGACATTCAGGAATTTTTTACATTTTTTTTTTCTGTTAATGAGATGTGGTAAATGGAACTGATATTGAATATTATTTAGACAAGAAAATGCTGTTCTTTTTTACCCTTTCTGTTGTCAGAACATTATTATGGTAACCAGTAGGAAAGAGTTTCTTTGCGAGAATTAATGAGAATGCTGAATTGAAGGAGATTTATTTAAGCATCAGAAAATTTCCAGGTAAGGCCGACAGTTCTGTTTCATCAGTTTTAACTCTAGAATACCAATCCATTTTCTCTTGTAAGTCGCTATGTATTACAACATCGGTATTGCATTTATGTCTTACTTGTTGTAATGAGGTTGAGTTCAGTTGTGACAGCCATGACTTTTCTCTGTAGCGCCTGCTTATATTGTTCTAAAGCCTGATTCTCAAAAGTAGTGAAAGAAAATATTTAAAAAAAATGTGTGTGAAAGCTGAACCAGTGTCTACAGAAGTTTACGGACACAGAGGACTTTCAGTGGCTTGTGAGCCAGCAAGGTGCCCTTGCAGCAGAAGCAGACAACAGCACGCTGGGCTACCTTAGGCAGAGCATTGCCCGTCGCTCGAGGGAGGTGATCCTTCCCCTCTGCTCAGCACTGGTGAGATGCGTCTGGAGTGCTGGGCTCCCCAGTACAAGAGAGACAGGGACATACTCAAGCAAGTCCAGCGAAGAGCCATGGAGATGATTGGGGGGGGAGCAGCCAATATAGAGGGGGAGGCTGAGAGAGCTGAGACTGCTTAGCCTGGAGAAGAGAAGGCTCAGGGAGATCTTATCAATGTATATAAATACCTGATGGGGAGGAGTGAAGCAAGGCTCTTCTCAGCAGTATCCAGTGACAGGCCAGAAGCAGTGGATGCAAACAGAAATACAGCCAATTCCAGTTAAACATAAGGAAAAACTTTTTCCTGTGGGGCAGGTCAAACACTGGAACAGGTTGGCCAGAGGGACCGTGCGCTCTCCATGCTTGGAGATGTTCAAGGTCCAACTGGAGGTGGCCCTGACCAACCTGCTCTGGCTGATCTTGCTTTAAGCAGGGGGTTGGACTAGACGATCACTGGTGATGCCTTCCAATCTCAACCATGCTGTGATTCCCTGACTCTGCGAAATGGGGCGATGAATAAATAAAAATTTTAGAATGAGACTGTTACTCATATGGTTAAAGTTAAGTTCAAGAATCTGTTGACAAGATCTGGTACCTCCTAACAACGTCTCCTAAGTCCATGGTATCTACCTCTGGTTTGTACAGGTTTCAATGTTTTTCCATATCTTTTCTTTCTTTAATTCTTGTCCTTCCAAGGAGAGAGAGGAACATCTATTTACAGTCTGATGAGGAAGACTAAAGGGGCAATCTAACTTAATTATTAGGAGAAAATAACCTTTATTGTTAAAGTCAGTCAGACTGGATATGGGAATTACAGGCCCCAGCCTAAATTCTTGTCTTGCCCCATGAGTCCTGCTGAGGAAAAAAAAGAAAGTCCTAATACAGTCAGATGATGATGTAACTGTTTCGGTGTTGAGCCTTCTAGGTGTTCTGCAAAGTTCTCAATGTAGATGTATGTGATGAGTTCGCACCTTTCAAAAGTAAGATTAAACTTATCTGAAATACCATTTATCTCAGAATGTGTTAATCTGGGTTTTTTTTCTGTTTTCTCCTTTTTCTCTCTAATGTAATTGACAGCAAAATTGAATCAGTTTACTACTGAGATGGACTTGAAAGGTGAACGCTAAATTTTCTATTACTTGATTTTAATGCAATGTGTACACCTCACTATTCGATAAATTCAGACCTGCTGGGGAAAAACTGAGAACCACCTTTTGGACACAAAGGATCAGATGTTGATTTATGTTGCAGAGACTTTAGTTTATGAGAGAAAAATGGTTTCTCTGCAATACGTTTTGAAAATTCAGGGAGTTGGTTTCATACTGGAGCCCCTGCTGTTGGCTGTGTGCCACATCTGCGGAGTAGGAGGTTCTCAAGCTAGGGGGGAATACTTAAGGAAAAAGACAACAGGTATAGTGGTGCCACCCAAAAAAACCCCAACCCCACAAACAAACCCAAACCACAAAAATTTAAAAAAACGCTCAAAGAAACTGAGGTAATGAAAATTTTGTGAGGCAAATTTTGCTCAGGCCCTGGCCTGAAGTTAAGCCAAGTGAACAGGGCATGGAAAAGCACGGGGCACAATGTGTGAAATTGCCAGATGTGACAGATAATGGTGTGAGAAGCTAACAAAAGCTAACAGAAGTTACAGGTATGGGGGAGGGCTGGATTGCACAGCTGGTTAAGAGGGGCCATTAGGGAAATGATCAAACCTCACAGATAATTTAGGGGGAGTACTGGGGACCTTCCGGGGAGGGGACTCCTGCAAGGCCAGCTGTATCTAGACAACTGTATCTGTAATACTATATAAAACTGAGCTTACCTGGATAACGATAATGGAAATAGTAGTTTTGTGTATGGAGAGGCATACACGAGGCAGAGGAAGGGAGGATGGCCAAGAAACAGGACAGGGGGCTGATAAAGTGTGCTGGCTGGGGGGTACCTGTTGGCAGCCTTATGCTTGATCACTGCAGCTGGCACAGGATAATAAACCAAGCTGGTTGTTCTGACCATGCCACAGGAGTCAATGCTGGTTTTGTGGCCAGGAGCTGGAGCAGGGAGGCTTCAGCTGTGTGCCACCTCCCTTGGTGGAGAGGTGGACAGCTTGAGCATCCTGGTACCCTGTCGGTGCCCAGACCAGGCCTGCAGGCATCAGCAGCTACCTGCTGATCCCTGATGGCACAAGTGCCCTATGGAAATGGGCTGAGAAATTCCAGAAAAGAGAGTCCAGAGGAGATTCAACAAGAATGAAAAAAAGCAAGAAAATATATGAGAAGAGTGAGAAGCTGAAAGAGGTGTTTGTTCCAAAAGGAGATGTTTGAGAGAGCAAAGAATCATAGTCAAACACTAACAGAACAGTGATCCGTTGTCGTCTGTTTCTAATGGAGTAGGAAGAAGTCTGGCTACTGGGTAAATTCCTAATTATAAAGTGTTGAAAAGCTTTGCTTAGGGAAGCAAGATCAGAACAAACATCAGGTGTGCCTAGACCTGACAGCTCTTGCCTCAACATAAGGAGGTAGGTTAGATAATCTCTTGAGGACTTTCCAATCCTACATTTCTATTGTTTCATGCTCACTTACTTGTATAGAAGCTTTCTTCTACAAATGTAGCAAACAAAACTTTGTCCTGGAAAGGCATTTACATAACCATATTAGTGCTGATATTAATTCATTTAAATAACTTGTCCCATGAGGTGCTGCCTCTGTTCTTTTTTTTTCTTTTTTTTTTTTAGTTTCCTTAAGCCTTCAAATAACTGCCACTACTTAGCTCTGATGCCATTATTGAAATTAGAGTTTCTGGTGGAAGTACTATTCCTCTTGTTTGTCTTTCAAAGCATTGTGCTCATCTGTGAGGTACAGTGTTAATGATGGTAAACTTATATTAAGCATCTAAACAGATGTTTTAGTGTTTTTTAAATACCGACTCTTACTGTGGCATCTATCCATAGCCAAGAGGAGATCCTGTGCACAAGAAAGGCGTAAGCACATTGTATCAGTGTGTACTGTTTCTTTCTTGCAAGTTAGCATAAATGCCTGTATTAATCTGTACCATAGATCCACATTTAAAATTATCTGGTTTCATTAGTAGCTTCAGAGGGTAGGTGTTTAATATTAATAATCACTGTTAGTCTATAGACAATTAGTGTGAGAAACAGCTGGATGCTGTGCAGAACCAGTCTTGGCTCCAGATGCCGTGTCTCTCTGCAGCAGGCATGCCCTGATTGCTGGGCTCTTAACTTGTGGCAGCTGAAACCAGCATGTCCTCATGGTTACTTATCAATACTGCTTTTCCTTCCTGCTTCTAGGACCCTTTTAAAGGCTTCTGGCTCTTAACCATAAACCAGGAGTGTGAGCACCTATTGGAACAGTCCCTTGTGGTCAGGCAGTTTTTCTTCTGTGTGGGAGTAGCTGCCTTTGCTCTCCTAGGGTAAGTTTTCTTGACTTCTGCTCTCAGGGACAGAATACAAGGGTTACTTAGGCTGGCATCAACAGTTTAATTCATTTGCCCTGGCTATCCTTAAAAAACCTTTTGCTTAAGCCAAATGCAGTTTTCAACCCATTCAGGTATTACAAAGTAGGAAAAACATACAGAAATCTAAGAAGTGAAAAATACAGCAGAACTGTTAAAGTACTCCTCAACTTGCAGAGCTTGTAACTCCAGTGGCACAAGTCCAGCACTCGATAATTCTGCTTGGTACAGTATATAAAAATTCAGCAGTGGAGTTATGCAGCTCAATTAGCACAGTTCATAAACTATGCAGCTCAATTAAGAAAGCCCTGTATGTGGGAAACAACGTGAATGGAAATAGATGCCTGAAGTAATAAAATATGCAGTTCAACTGGAAAATGATGCAGGTGGGTAATGCAAATGTTATCTGATATGCTGAATGTGAGAGTGTGTATGCATATATGTGTATATGTAAAAAAAATAGGTTGAGTGTGTTTGCAGTTTGTCCATCACAGCAAGGGAGGCTGTGGAGCATCTGAAGTACCGTCAGATGGACCTGCAGTGACATTTGTTTGTTGCCTATGAGTATTTTGGAACTGTCTCCAAAGCAGCAGTAAAGAAATGAGTATGCAAACTTTTTCTATTTCTGATATACTTTATCAACAAGATGGCACCTAGATGCACAGCAGATGTTGTCTTTTGTGATGCAGATGAGCCTTTTGGAGCAGTGCAGCTGATAATGAGCTCTGTGTATTGTTACAAGATAGGGCTGCCAGGCAATAACCACCTACGAACCCAACTAACTAACAGCTACAGTGCTGAGGCAGGGTCTAGCTCCTCTGAGACGGTGGGTCAAATCCTATAGTTTTTAGTCTTCATTCGGGGAAAACCTCTTTTAATTTCAACAGGAGCTTTGACTTTGTCTGGTATGCAGGATTTGGCCTTTAGAAATAAACAGCTATTCTAAAAGCATCAAACAAGATCGCTGTGCTTTGCCAGTAATCGAAGTGGAGTATAAGCAACACTTAGTATGGAAAAAAATTAGACTAGTTAGAAAATAGCTTTAGTAATTAATATGGAATTTGATAGAAATATTAGGTTGACAGCTAACATTTTTTATTTGGCAGGACAGTTGACAATCCTGAATAATCCCCTTAGTGCATGAAACTATGCAAGTCCACTAAATATTGGGCTGCTGCCAGCCAAATGTATGGCCCAGAAATGCTTCTTGTTACCTGGTCCATATAGAAACCAAAGATTACTTCATAAATGTCTGTGTCACTACCCACTTCTTCATCTGGGACAGCAACTGGGCATAAGGTAACTTGAGGAAATATCTACTGGGAGAAAAAAAGACTATAAATCCTTGTAAAGAGAGTAAGAGTCTCTCCGTTAACTTCAGTGGGCTTTTGAGAGGCTCTATTATTTCTGGGGTGAAATATTTCATCCTCACAGGAATGGAAACTCCAGGATGTGTTATCTGAAGAGAAAAAAAAAAAATCAAATTGGATGTCTCCTATTATGGTAGAGGAAACATTGCATCCAGTTCTACATTCTTGGACAAAATTCCTAATATGTATGTAAAAGATGTAGCTGTGAATTAGTGAACTATGTGGCATGTGATAGATAAAGAACTTGCTTACAAGGGAAACATTTTCATGGTGCTCAAGGTATTTGTATCCTCACTGATTCCATCAGAATCAGAGGAACGCTGCCAGATTTCAAAAATATGAGTGGATTAGGGGAATGTTCATCAGTGTCTTGCTTGGTGAGATTTTGGGAGGCGTGAGTGCATGTAGTTAAAGGACAGTAGTAGGTGGTGCCCCATCCTGTGCTGAATCTGTCCTCTGACAATGCCACCACCAGTGACTGACCGTCAGGTCCTACAACACAGAACAGAATTTTGCTATGTGAACTTATTTATCTCAATGCAGACTTTAACTTCAAAATCGGATAATTATTAGTCAAACACGTAAGCCATTTGGAGGTATGATCTGTGTTTCTATACTATTCTCCTTGGTTTTCCATGGCTGACCTTTGGCATACAACAGATTTTTGGCATCGGGACAGACTGCAGGGATGTAAACCTGTTTTTTTCCATTAGCCTTTTATGTTAATAGGTTGGGAGGGGGTTGGATTTTTATGAATACACTAAATTAAAGAGACTCCAGCCTGACTGTGAAATTAATAGAGCTATCAAAAAACCCACTGTCATTATACAACAATTGTTAATTATTTACAAGCAAACTTCTGCAAGAACAGTATTGTAGCTGTCAGCATTGTTGTTATTAAAATTAAAATGCTTTGTCTGGGTAGAAGATAACATGACTCATTTAAGCTAAATGCAATGAATATGGAATATTCTGTTTCTCTTCATTAATTAGTCGGAGAGAGAACAATAGCATGTCTCTTTCCTAACAAGATGTTTATTTAAAAAAGTCTAACAAAGTCAGGGCTTTGTTTAAAAAGGACATAAATTCATTGTAGCTATTATAATAAAAATTAAAACCAAGTTTTTTCTAGGATGAGAAAAACTATTTTCATAAAGTAAAATCTCCTTTTTCAGATAGTGAAATGTATGTGAAAATCTTTCTGCCTTATTATCACAATATATTATTTTGCCTTATTATTTCAACATATTGTTTACCATGTGCATTATATGCTTTAGAATCCTGAGTTGCTCAAGTGCTCTTTGCTGTCTCTGATTTCATTTGCCTTTCCAAGCATATCCTGGTCTAGTGGTAATTTCTTGGTTGTCTGTGTAGTTGATTACAATTTTTATAAACAGCAAGAGGAAAGACAGACAACTTTTAAGATGCCTGCGCTGCGTGGCTTGAGTCAGTCTTCCTGCTATATTCTTTCACATGCCATCTTGCATTAGCTAAGATTTCATTGTCTTAGCGACATTAATGGTGTATAGCAATGAATTCATCAATGAAAAAGCAGAAGCAAAAGAATTAAGGTATGACCATGTCAGGGTTGTAAGGGTGATGTTAGCATGGCAAACCTCTGCAGGGAGTGTACAGATCGGAAGGGATCGAAGTGCCTAGCTTGGAAAAGACCACGTCACTGTCTTTCTCCGTGGTAATGCCATCAGTCTTCTTTTCAAAGCTTGTTTGGGCCACTCTCACCTGATCCTTACTTTGCTGCCTTATATTCCCCAGCCTGCTGTCTGTCTTTGTTTTCTTTCTGACGGTACAGATGATTCTGGGAGCAGAGCGCATTCACTTCAGAATAAGAGATATTTTGTGTGGGGACCCCCTTCTACTGTCCGCCTTGTGACATTACGAGAGCGGGTTGTCTGAGAAGACAGTCAACACTGGTCTTACCCTTTCAGCATAGTTATCAGAAAAGCTTTTTCCATGTAAATCTTCTGAGGACTGCCATTAGCTAGCAACTGTAGTTGTGTTTGAGTAAGTACAAAAACAGCTTGTGGTTCTACTTTTCCTTCCACATAAAAAATTAAAAGATTGTCAGACACTGGGGGGAAATGTTACTTTGGTTGCTATTAGAAATCGAAAGTAGGCTTGCAGTGAAAGAGTGAAAGAATCAATCTTTTAATTCCTACTGTACAAGGACTTAAGTTATCGGATGCAGAAGTAAAATCCAAGACCCTCATTTATGCTCTCCTAGTTAGACCATGCTGCCTTTTGAAACTTTTTTTTTAAATCTCTTGTTTAGAAAATGATTTTTAGAGTGAGAATATTTATGTTCTGCTAACAGCTTGCAAGTTTTTTACAGTCTCATAGAGGTAGAAGCAAGCTGTGTTCTTCATATACATACTAAGTTAAAAGGAAGATGTAGAGAACACACAATTGCATTTTATTTAAAAAAACAACAATTACGTTAACATCATTAAAAGTACATGTTCACCCACTATTAATTTTGTATTTGGTTGCAGAGGCCATGGTGGAATGAACAGGAGCAAAAAAGCCATTTGGAGGATTTGTCATCAAAATTGAGGACTCATATGACTCATGTGCATATTCTATGGAGCATATTTTTTTTAAACTGTATAATTTATAAATCCTTTCTGTATTGCAAAAGGAGAAAAGCCCTAACAAGAATGGTACAAACATGCCTCCTCATTATCTTTGGGCAAACAGTCTTTCTTTTCTTCTAGCAGCTGGCTAAGAGTGCTTGACCTTACACTTTGCTGTTATGAGAGTTGGTTCACTTGATATTACTTTGGCCGTTATTAGAAAAATGTCAATGCTGGGACACTCCCAGTGTGGATTTGCTCCTAGGCTCTCCCAGGGGAGGAGGTCGTAGCCAGTATCAGCCCTGTCAAGATCCTTTGGGTCTGTGTGTAGGATAGGCTTTAGTTATGGTTGA
Organism: Pygoscelis adeliae; assembly: GCF_000699105.1. Taxonomy (NCBI): domain Eukaryota; kingdom Metazoa; phylum Chordata; class Aves; order Sphenisciformes; family Spheniscidae; genus Pygoscelis; species Pygoscelis adeliae. The sequence goes on from NW_008824056.1 coordinate 2,203,829, forward strand.
TTCATTGGGAATCAAATTTATTTATCAAAGAAAAGTTAAGGGGAAAAGTGTACAGACATGCTTAATGTGGAAGGAAAGCATGTTCAGCTTGTGTGCAGAATGCTGCCAGAATGATTTAGAAATCATTTCTCCGCTATGGCTGCCAAGCTTTGGAGGTGTTCAGGTAGGTCCTGCGCACTAGTTCCACCTGGGCAGTTACGCTTTCTAAGGGTTGGCTGAAGTTCCACGATTTGGTGAGATGCAACGGGTGTCAACTGAAAGCATACATTTCCTCCAGTGTCCTACTCTTTCCTGATTTTTCTTTTGGTTAATGTTCCTCCAAAGACACTGAAAGGGTCCAGCCTTCTCATCAGCTTCTGAGAAGAGGCCCCATAATTAATATTAACTTCTGCAATTTCCTCGTTACTCTTAAGCAAGTTATTAATTAACTGAATGTAACCACTGGCTGTTGATAAATCCTTTTAACTAATTCAAATTCCATATCAAGCTCGGAGCGTTTTCACTCAAGCTGCTGCTGAAGTTAAGCTTTGTGAAGAATTAGTTCTGATCTGGTTTTGAGTGTCGGAGTTGGGGAAAATGGAGAGAAGATATTTGTTTGCTTGATTCCACATGACAACTCCAGGGTAACTGAATAGACTGTACGGTTGGTTTGACAAGGCTGTGCACTGAGCCAGCAGCCTCGCATACCAGAGACAGGGGGATGGAAGGGGGACTGACGACTGTAATGGATTTTATCAGAATTTCTCTAAAGAGCGACAATTTGCCTTCAATTATTAATGTTTTTCAGAAGTTTCTCTTCTGAGAGGTATGAATAACTAACTTAAATATGCATTCATGTAACATTTTCAATAATGAATAAATTACTGCCTGGAAAGAGTTGAGTAGCAGATCCAAATATTAAATAATGGAAGAGGTTTTTGAGAATGTAGGAAATGTAGTTTTTAATAGTGTGACTGTTACTGGGTTTTCTGTGAATGCAGGAACTGTGGTTATTATATGTATAAATGTATTACAATGATGTTTGTGAAAAATGTTTTAAGTTAGCTTGAAGTGCCACAGAAAGAAAAAGCAGTGCCTGTGTGTTGTGGTGTGTGGCAGCATGTACATTAATTCTGCAGTGCTTTTGACTCATCCTGGGGCTCAAATGTGTTTCACTTTCCTCGCCGTGCTCAGGAGGCATTTTGTGCCCAGTGCTGTAGAATTATTGCCTTATGTTAGGGGAACTTTGAAAATGCAGGCTAGGGAAGCTGTTGGCCCTATTAAAACATGTGCTGAAAAGAAACCGGAGTGGATTGCCAGGTGCCTAGGAGGAACCTTAGGATGTTCAATGATTGATTGGTGACTGCTGTTTCAGGAGACTTTGAGGGACAGTGACTTTGAATTTATTTATTGCTCTAGTCCAATTTGCACTTCCAGAGTGGCATTCTTAGAGAACCTACCCTGTAGTCCCTCATGCTCTGTTCCATTTAACCTTTCACTCTTTTTAGACGGAAATACATATTTATACATTTTGTAAAATTTTATAACAAGTCCTTTTTCTGTAACATCACTACAGTCTTGAAAACTTGTCACAGATATGAAAGCTCGTTAAGCAACATTTGAAAATGACCAGCTTTTGACAGCATCACCATGACAATGAGTGTATTCGTATTTGTTATATGAAACAATTTATTCCATATTAGCAGTGTGTTGTTTATTTTAGCATAATATTTTAATATCATGAAGATATTTAGAAATGGAATTCTTACAAATCTGTCTTACTGATGTTAAAAAAATGCTGTCTTATGAAGTGTTATATATAGCATTGGTGTGTTCTGAAACAGCAGTCAAACATAAACCTTTGTGATTTCTTATATACTGAAAATTGTAGAAAACTGCCTCAACAGCACATAGGTTATCAAGTAGATATATATATATATATAAAAATTGGGTCAAGTTATAAACTGTTGCAAAAGTAGCACTTAGCAAGTTTATAAGTACGTTCTTACCACTCTGCATCAGTTGGGTTCTGCACGGATTGTGCAGCCAAAATTGCCTCGGAGATCTGTGAAATCTGGTTCACTAAAAGCAGCATCTGACCTATAAAACCTACTGATTAAGCCAGTTTATTGCAGGGGTGAATATTTACACACTGATTTACACGTCTAGGAAGAACACTGAACTAACCTCAAACTAAGGATAGTAGTATAGCCCTGCAATTCTGGTAGAAAAGATGGATCTTAAAAGAGGCTGTATAATTCCTCTGATTATTTTGCAGTTGCCTCCAACAAGAATACTGCTTCCTTGTGTACGAGAACTGGATGTTGAGAGCAAGTCAGTTCACAGCTCCCAGGACTGCAGCAAGGTGTTTCATTAGCCAAAAAAAAATTTAACCCTAGCCTAATTAGTAGACTTCATAATTTATTGTTTCATCATCTGGTACAGCTCAGCATCCATTGGATTTCTAGACGACATGAAGTGTGGAAACCTGTCATGACAGAAAAAAAACCAGAGAGGCTTGTAGGAAACAATGGTTGTCTTGTGGGAAGAGTTTAAATATATGCAGCTGATCTCATGGGAACTGCTGTAGTCTATTCACCCTGTGTGAAAATGATGCTCTTTCAATATAATCTTTAATCCTTTTCTTTCACTGAAAATGTGAGAACTTTATTTAAAAGTTTTGAAAGAGTGCTCTATTTTAGTGAGTAAATGCTTTTCAAACATAAAAATAAATCAAATTATTAGTGTAACATGGAGGGGAAAAGTTCTCTGAAATATCTTGCAATATTCTGTCCATAAATTGCATATGTGAATGTTCTTGGGAAAGTTTCAGACTGAAAATAATCAGGAAACATATCCATGCTTTCTTTTTTTCCTGGATGGGCGCATGTGGGGAAGGAAGTATCCAGCAGTCTTGGAGAAATTACAAACTTCTGTAACTGTTTGAGACATACTTTTTCTAATTCCACAAAACAGATTTTTCCTGTGAGATGGGGAGAAGGATTTCAAGAGGAGGGAATCCTATCATATGCACAGAATTAAAGTTTGCTTTGAAGATGATTCTAATCTTCCTCCTATTCATGGAAAAGTAAAATAAAACTAAATATGCAGTTGTTGAAAACATTTGTCCCCACCCCCAGAGAGAATGGAAATCTAAACCTCACTTTGTTCAATCCATGCATATGTGAATAACATCACAAACTCCCACAGGGTTTAGTAGAGCTGCTGTCCTATTTGTTTTTTATAGGACCATGTCCTAAATATTAAACCCTGTTTGGTGAAATACACAGTTGTATTCCTGGAGGTATCATGCGGCATATATTTTATAGTCTGCACACAGAGTGCTGAAAAGGCAAAGTGTTACTAATACTATTTTACTTTTGCTTTCCTACAGCATCTTTCATCCAAGGCATCCAAGGCACTTCATACAGTCCAGTGTATTAAGCATGGCAACATGTCTGCAAGGTAAGGAAATTGATTTTTTTTTTTCTTTTCCTTTTTATAGATAGTCAAAGCATTGGGCTGTGATTTGCCCAAGATTGCCATGGTAAAGCAAGACCTCTGGCCTCCCAGTCCTTTAACACAAGTCTCTCCACTTAAGGGGAATTCTCAGATCACCTTCCTCTCCTGTGTAATTTACTTGACACTTAAATCTAAGTAACTTTTTTTTGAACTGGGTGTTCAGTTTATACCTTTTAGATGCCTTTGTTTAATATTTCAGAAAATGAACAAAGAGCTTTGTCACCTGTGGTAGCTTGGTCCCTCAGTACAGAACAAGAAACAGCTGGAAGTGCTCCAGCTGGGAGCTGTGCTGCAGCATTTGAGGAGAACCATGCATGGTGCCCATGGCAAACTGAGTGTTACAGAGGAGAATGGGGTTTGGGAAGTGCTGAATGAATCGAGTAATGTGACCAGGTCCCACTTGGGAGCCCTGGCTCTGGGCTGGGTTTGGAGTATCATCTGTCCTTGGCGCGGCTCCAGCAAGGTGATGGTTTGTACTCACAGCCAGTTGTCTCTTGATGTACGCAGCTGCAACTGGCTGGTGGCTTTGAGAGCCTGCAGGGACTATCCCTGATGGTGGTGGGTTATGGATTTTGCTGCAGGGGTGAGTTGGCTCAGGACTTAATACTGTGCATGCTTAACCTCCTTCTGAAGTGCAATATTCTGTAAGTTCACGTACAAGATTGGTTCAACAGTATAGGAAGGTTTTAATTGCCTCTTGCTTTGCAGGGAGCAAACTAGAAGATACTGTGAGGTTCACTTAACATGAACTCTAGGTGGCCTGCGTTTCCTAAAATTCCTTAAATATAGTGAGGGTTTTCTCGATTTACGTTGCTTAGCACGGAATTAGATTAACAATATCATTGCACAGTTCTTTGAAGGTTGCATTTTAGTATTCAGTGGGGTAGCACCATCTGGTAAAATCAAGCAACCATACTCTCATTTCAAGTCTTTTAAAAGTTAAGGAAATTGTTCTAATTTCTTGTAGAATTTCCTGCACTGTAAATTTAAAAATTTTTACCCTCTCCCCTTCCTCTTTGATTTAAAAGATTTTTTTTTTTTTGTCCTTCTAATGCCATTCTGCAGAATCTGAGTTCCTGATAAAACTGTAAGACTCAGTCTTTCAGCTCAAAGTTCAATTGGCTTTTGGATGCCCTTAGGTCCAACTGCCCTTTTACATGGAATTTTTATTGTTAATCTTCTATTATTGGGGGAATTATTTTGCAAACAGACCAATTCAATTGCTTCAAGCTCTGAAACCTGTCAGGCTAGCTTTTATTCTGATTGTTTCTGATAAGGAGCTTTAGTAAGAATGCTGTGCCTCCAGCAAGCTGAGAGACTCACCTTGGAGGGGAACAGCTTCAAGGTCCCAGGGAACGTATGGCTCTTTCAGCTTGTCATGAAAAGGGAAACTAGGTGTTGAAAATCAGAATCAAAACTTTGAATTAGATGTGGGGCTGCACCGTGAACCAGTGGAAATGGCCTGTGTTATAAGCTGAGTCTTTTTTTCCCCTGCATCATGATGACTTGAAGTCCGTTACAAGAGCTGGAGTCGCTGCTTTGTTTCCCACGTTTTAACCATAGGAAGGTATGGATCCCTGCTGCGAACCCCCACAGACACTCTGCCGATGGGGAGCCATGCAGGATGTACAAACTTTGGCAAGACCCTTTGCCTCTTTTCCATTGCTTGTGTACATGGGACACAAATACGTCTGATCTGTCTCAGATGCTGATCTGACAGATACAGTTATCTCTATCCTATCTGAATGAGAAGATACTGATAGGTGATGTGGAGTCAAGCTGAGGAGACATCTTGGGAACCATACTCTGAAGCAATTTTGTCATCCAACCTGACCCTTTTTAAAAAAGAAATTAAAAAAAAAAAAAGGCAACATTTTGGAAGACACCTGTATTACACTTTTCCTTTTCCTCAGTGCCAGCTACCTATTAGTAGGAAACAGTACAATCTTGTAGTGAGCAAGGAGATGCTTAAAGGACAATTGTCTCCTTTTAAGACCTATGCAAGAAAAGTATTTTCAGCACTGTTACATAATTTAATAATTTATAATAATAAATAAGTATTAAGAAGATTTGCTATAATTCCATTTCAAGGAGCTTAGAGTAAGTAGATGTTTTTCTGTATTGTCCTTAGTGTTGTCTATAAAACTTACATTAAAAAGTGTCTTTTCATTGGATAGAGAACAGGGCCTTTCTGAGAAACTCTTCTTCTGCAGAAGCACATCGAGTAGAGTATTGTTTGCAAAAGGCCAAGAAAGGGCTGCTGTGTTTCAGTGCATCTGATCAAAGGGAGGGTTCAAATGGATCTTCGTTCCTAGAGCATTTTTCTAAATGTTGTGTGTGGATTTTGTTGTGCTACTTACGAGAGTAATGTTAAAAGCCAAAGCAAACTTCAGACCCTCTTTTGTATTCATGTAAAGTGTTCCAGAATGATAGCATTTATTCCTTTGGACAGAAGATATCTTCTGCAGCAAGTTTGTTCTCTTGTTCTTTTTCTTTCAAACAGTGTGAGCTTACCGAGTTTTGGTGTGGTTTTGGTTTTTTTTACCTTCTTCCCAGGGAAGGATAGCTTTCCACTAACACAGAGAGTTCTGTTTTCTCTATTACAAACAACTGCCCTCAAGTGGAGTAGGCTTTGTATTTTGTCCTAGAAACAGAGCGTTTCATTCAGAGATAAGGCCTCTCTGCATTTAGGTTTCTTTAGTCACCTGACAGAGCCATTGGTAACTTTTAGGCTGCTTTAGTCTGCATTCCTGAAATGCCTTACTCCTGGCACTGCAATTAACAGCTTCAGGTTCACTGCTTGCCACCCGATTCCCCAGCTTTCCACTTGCCCTCGGATGCTGCCTGGGGTAGCAGGAGAGCAAACCAAACGGTCAGGCTTTGTGTCCAAGAACACAAGCTTTGCACCTGTAACCATCATTGAGGATGTCGTTGTGGAATCGTGAACAGGTAAAAATCAGTTTGTGTCTGCAGCTTTTTGAACTTTAATTTTTGAATTTGAGAATTGCCGAGTATGTGCATGATGGGCCCAATTTCCTCCGTACTTACACCATAACCTTCATTTTGGTGACTGGTGATTTATGCCATAGCAATTGTCAGGAGGATCTAGCCTGCTGTGCTTCAGGGTTTGCAATCTTATTAGCTCTTTTCTGCTTCACTCTTGTTGGAAATAATCAAACTAGAAGTCCTGTGTAATGGTATTGATAGATTTGGGAAAATTAAAAAACCCTTACAATCGGGCTTATGGCAGATCAAATGCAAGGTGCTGTCTATGCTATTAAAACAGAGATTGTTTCATTGAATTATTTCCAGAAGGTTCTCAGTGTTTTGCGTTGGTTTTGCCCCTTATTTGACATTTTGCATTTTTTTTCCTGAAAAATAGCATAAAATAGAGTAACAGGGATTAAGGATACTCTGTATCTCAAATAATAATTATAACTGATCTAGTTTGTGACAATGTAGTACTTTGTTCATCAACTCACGGGAAGAACCTAGAGGAGTTGGCTGTGAATCCACATGGGCCATCTGGAAGACAGGCTTGGTAGATCTCTTCCTACCCTCAAAATCAGTAAATAATCTTTGAGATGAATAAATGAAGACAGAGGGAAGGTTTTCCTTTGTGACATAACGTTTGTGTTTTAATACATGTTCTCATGTCAAGCTACGCCTGGGTTAGATACACATCTGCACGGAGCTCCCTGCAGACTGCCACGTGCTCCGGGGGCCAGGCAGCAGCAGGCAGGAGCTCTCTGCCTGCCCCACTTGGCACGTGCCATCGGGGCGACCGTGGCTGTACACTGCTATAGCAGGTTCATCTAATGCAAGCCTGCGTGGAAAATGTGGTGACGTCCGAGTCCTTAATTTGTCACGCTTGCCCAGCCTCTTCATCACTCTGTCCAGATTATGAATAGACTATTTTTCATAAGATTCCTTTTTCTCCTATATTTTGCTTCAGCTAATATATGTCAAATCTCAGACATTTCTCTTTCCTCTATATAGAGCTACAGGGGAATTTTACTCATTGGAAACACAGACTAGGTCATTTAAGTGATGTGCACAAACAAAGGCAGACTGATCCAGCTCTAGCAATTGCTTTTCCAGTGCGTAACATTTGAAGATAACTCACTCTTGAATAAATGAGTATCATATTTAGTGTATGCCTTCCTTAATGTCATAATTTTGTCAGCTAGATAGTCATGTATCTGTTGTATTCCTGCAAAGACAGCCACTAGTGGCTAAGCTGAAACTTTGTTTAGATTGTTGCATACCTAAATGTAAAGGAGATACGTATATACATGTATATTATATGTGTGTCCTTTACATTTAGGTATGTTTACTTCAATTCAGGAAGAAATTTTGATTCACAAAACAGCAACTAACAACAGCCTACTTCGTAGTTTCTCTGAATGATGCTGTGTTTATCTCCACATGCTTCATTATGGAGAAAATATTGATGATGTGGAAGATGTTGTTGTTGAAGGAGTGAGAATGATCACTCGCATACTAAAAGATGGCTAACACAGATGCAGTTAAAGTTAAAGGGAGCTTGAGGTGACTGTTGAGCAGAACTTGTTCAGGGTGAGGTCAAGCTGTGCAGCAGCTTCCCAGGTCACAGAGGCATTCGTATTTGTAACCTCTCCTTTCATGTGCATCTGAGCTTAATCAGGGCCATGCGCTATGTGTCTTTGTGTCCCCTTTGGCTGGCAGAAGCTCAGTGTGCTTCTGGTCAGCGTGGCTGCTATGAGGGCTGGTGAATGCCCTCTGTGTGGTTGACCCCTTTCTCAGTAGGGTCTTGAACAGCAGGCTCTCCCACCACTCCGCTTCCCTTGCAGCTCTGCCTGAAGTGCTAGCAACCCATGGAAGATCCTGCAGTTAGAGGTGCTCTTTGGGGCTGAAAAATTGTGGCTTGCTGGGTTTCTTTGTCATTGTGAATAGTGTTGGTGGGAAAGGATGGAAGAAGTGCAGTACAATCAGGAGCTGAGGGAGGAGGGACTGCCCTTGTCCTGTTCCTACTGGTAGGGCCATCATGGAGACCCTTGGAAGACTCAAGGACAGATATTTTCTGCCTGCATGCATTTGTACGTCCTTGGTGAAGTCCAAGGAGGTTGTCCAAGCCCCATGGGATGTTCTGGGCCTGAAGGACCCTGTGGTGTTGGTCCCTTCCTCATGTGTACTGAGGTTGGCCATGAAGACCCTCACTTCAGAGGTGCATGAGCAGAGGGACCCATAGCACAAGGCAAGTCCTGGCAGTCTTGGAATAACAAATAGCACTTCTGAAATGTGGAAAAAAACAAACTGCTCCTATAGTTAAGGCAAATGTCTCCTCTGCAGATGCTTTAAACACCAGAGTTTTGGGGCACAAGTGTAGGATTGTTCTCTTTCATGAGTCTATGCGTGGTGCCGAGCCCAACCCCACTTGGCTCGGCTTCTGTTAAATTCCCCAGCCAAGGAGAAGTGCATAGTTTCAGCTCAGCCAAGTGTTTGTTTTACATGAGTTGAAAAGACTGCAGGGACCATTTTGGCAACAAAACTGACTGTTTTTCTAAACAAAAATCATTATCTTCTCAATCTTGCTAATTTCTGGAGTCAAGACACAACAACCCAGAAAACAAATGAAGCAGCTTCACCTGCCTCCTCTAGCTCTGCTCTGCTCCTGACCACAGAAAGGTGGTTTGTAATCCTTATCAGTTAGTCCAGTCACCATCCTGCTCAGCTGCTATTCATTGAAAGGACAAAAACTTGTTCTTACTTATTAAAAGTTATGTATTGTTTAGTTAATTTTAAGCTATTTAGTGTTTGAGGGCAAAAGATCCTTCAACATGCAGTTCATGGTACGTGCTTAAGGATGTCCCTGGATCAGGGGATACTGTATGCTGCTTACATACACCATTTAAAAATCTTAGCTAAACTGGAATATGACAGTCAATGTGTCTGCTGATTTCCCCTCTCCTTTTTTTTTTCTTTTTTTTTCCTTTTAGATTGGGGTCAAGGAAGTCTTGAAACATGCCCCAGATTTAGTCTTCCTATTAAATTGATCACTAGTTCACAGGACTGTTTCCATTCTGTCCTCATCTGAGTCATTCATGCACACGGTGCATGCAGAGGTCTGGCTGAGTGGCAGCGAATGCAGCCATGCATCATCTGTTTGGGCTGGTTTTGGCACAAAAGGACCTATCACGTGCAGGGGATCTTTTCTCCTTAGAGGATGCTGAAATCGAAGGAAGCCTCTCAGAAGCTCTTGAACAAATAAGAATAATTAGTTCATCTGTGGTAAGTGAAACACTGTCCTTAATAATTTTTCATGAGATTAAATGTATTGTATAAATAAAATATTAAAGATGGGGACATACACAACTTCAGTTTCTAAAAAGAATGTCGAGCAAAGTGTAAGATTTAAAAATGTGGTAACCAAATCCAGTTCCCACTAGCTGGATTTCCTTTAAAGGTATTTCACGTTCATCTTTATCATAATTTTTATTAAATAGTTATTTAAGGCATATTAAAGATTAACAGAAGGTTACAGGTACATTGTATGTATAGCGTGTATTCTGTTTGCAGCAGAAAGTGTTCTCAATGATGGTAGGCTCGTGGATTTTGGTAAACTCTTTAGAAGTGCTGTCCAAAAAAAAAAGTTCTTTATCCTTCCTTCTTCCAGTCTGCTGAAGGGAATGGAAAATCTTTTTTGAGCTTTAAGATATTCAATTAGCAACACGTACATGTTCTCACAACTGCACTTTTCTGGCACTTCATATAGCAAGCGATTTTAGCAATCAGTTTTGGCAATGTGCAAACCTCTGACTCTCAGAGCATTGATCATGGCATTGCCGGTTGCAACAAGAACTGACTCATCCATCAGGACAGCCACTGTACACTGGCTCTTCTCTTTGGTCATTTCTTTGACAGCAATTACATCTGCAGTCTTTCAGAACATTAATCAAGTTATTTTGGCCATTATCTCTGCTGTTTGTGATGTACTTCGACTCACCTAACTGCAGATTATTAGGAATTTTATACAAATTCCCCCTAATATACTTTTTGAGAGATAATGCCTGAATTTGCTACAAAATGTTTTTACGAACACACCAGTCTGCATTAATTAAGCAGCTAAAGCATCCTGCAGGGCCATCCCCTACCTCTGAGCTGCGATTCCCACAGGAGGGCTCTGGAGATCGGGGAGCTGCTCCAGCGCTGCCCTGTTCCTGCTGTCTGAGCAGTCTGAATTTGACATACGTTTTTCCCCAAATGTGAGGAGTTTCACAGCAGTGCGGACAGGACTGCTCTGCTCTCCGTGTCCGTGCACAGCCAGCGACCGCGACTCTCGCCAGGGGTTTGCTCTTGTGCCGTCCCAGCCAGCGGCTGTTAACTTGTTCACCTCTTTATCAGTAGGTAATCTTATACAAAAGAAAAAGTGTGTTTTCTTTTTTTAATAAGTGCATGGATTTTTCTGTCATGCCAAGCAAAGCTTGTAGAGGGCTAGCTGTGAACAAAGGCAGGGAATTGCTTTGAGACAGACCCAAACGTCGTGGCTTCTGCCTGTGACACACTGTCATACCACACCGCAGCGCAGAGCCCCCAGAGCTAACTCTAGAGCTGCGCTTCCACAAGCTAGTGCTGAACTTGTCTCCAGCCTTTTAAGAATTGCCATGCTTTATCTAGCAAAAACAATGACTTTTAATTAATACTTCAGTCTGTCTTATATCTTCATTACTTTTTAGGGTGAAATAGCATAGGTTAGACCAAGGGACGGTGATTGTGTATTCTGGGTCTTTTAAGTTAGACGAAGCGCTGCCATTTCATATTCACGTGACATCTGTGTCAGTGATTACAGGGGATTACAGGATTTTGTGATAAAGCCTATTTAATTAACTTTTATTCATATTACATTGATACTAATTGAGACTAACTGTGTTTACATCAGGGACTCAACATGATGTGAAATATTTGGGACCCTGCATTTGGCTATATATATTGTGGATATATAAATTCCAGTTTCAGTTTTAGGACAGTTACGGGAGAAGAGGCCTGTGCGAGTGGTTCTAAGGTGTGCGGCTGCAATCCCTGGTCAAGAAGGCCATGCTTCAAGACAGACTACTAAAAATCATTTGATAACACAATCCATACCTTTACAATAACGAGAATTAAGATCTAAAATGGTGAATTGTCTATGGGATGACTAATTTCTGTGTTTAATAACACTAAATGTTCATCATAAAGGTGGAAGTGAGAAAATGGACACTGGACAGTTACAAAAACTTCCTGTCTTCAGGCTAATTTTTTGGGGTCCTTGAAAAGGATGGGAATTCATTGGCAATTGTCGTTTCATTTGAACCAGGACTACCAGACTAATGACAACGACCAGGCTGTGGTGGAAATCTGCGTCACTCGCATCACCACTGCCATCAGGGAGACAGCGTCCATAGAAAAGCACGGGAAAGCCCTCGTGGCTCTCTGGGAGTCATGTCTGGAACACAACCTGAAACCTTCTGGAAAAGATGAGGACACACCACATGGAAAAATTGCATCCGATATCATGAGCTGTATCTTGCAGGTAAGACTGGTTGAAAGCGAGGGAGTGTAATGCATTCATTGGCTATTCAGTTTTATCTTTTAAAATGCAGTTGTACTTTATGTTTTCTGAGGGTTCATGGGAGTCTCTGCATTTCTTTAAAACCAAGAATATGACCCCAATTGTCAATGTGTATTGTTAAATGCATATGGCATCTGTTGCAGTGAGTCAAAAGTTTTGGCAGCTTCCTTATCTTTAGAAGTGTCTTGGCTGTTTAGTGCCAGATTTCATTATCTTAATGCTCCATTAATTTTAAGTATTTGCATTTCATGTAAGTATTAAAATGGAAGACATAGGACTACCATTTTCTGTGGTTACAGAAAGATTCATTTGAAAGCATTTAATATCAGGGAAGAGGTTATTCTTTTGAATCATTCTGGAAGGCAGCAAAATGCCAAAGAGTTTAATGACATGAAATTTAGGTCATTAGATATGCTGTAAGTAAGGAGGATCTCCCTTAACATTTTGATTCTAAAAGCTGAGTCCAGATACAACACAGAAAACTGAACTAAAATCTGATTGCTACTACTCTAAATAGAGGACTAGAAAGAAGTTATGCTCTGGCCAGGAGTGTCAGAATAATTTCTTAGAATATTTTACTAAATGTTAGAGGCAGCAGCAACAAGACTGGAAAAAGTATTTAGGTCCCAAAAACATTTGCTAGAAGAACAGCTGAAATTGGGTCCTATTTGAACTCAGTAGTCTATGACCTATCGCTCCCTGTGAACGCAAGACTAAAAAGAAGACATCTTAGTATATAGCAGCCTTTTGGAGATAGGAATGGGCTATTCCAAGGCTTTCTAAGAAAGTAAGCTGAGGATGAAAAGCCATTTAAAGGGGGGAAAGGGGGAATCTGGTATTAAATCAGGGTGAGTTTGGGGTGGTTTTTTGGTTTTGTTGGTTTGTGGAGTTTGGTTGTGGGTTTTTTTGTTTGTTTTTTTGATTTTTTAGCCGGGACTGCAGGCAATATCACTTCTTGTTGGGAAAGCAATATAATACATTGGAGAGACCCATAGAGAAACCTCCGTGCACAGTTATCCAACTGCAAGCAGAAATCAAGGTTGTTTGCAGAGTTTCAGCTGTGGGTACAATTCATGGGGACCAGCTCCATGTCAGATGGAGAAACAGTTGCTATGAAGTGCCTTTCTATACAGACTACTCTGGGGTGGTGTTTGCAGTATGTCTGCTGTTTCATAGTTGCTTTCTTTACTTCTGCCTCTTAAATCAGATGGGGGGTGTGTTTTCTTACATTATAAAAATTCAAGCAATAGTGGCACAAGTATGTCACTGTCCCATCAAAGGTACTGCTTAGCCCCTTGTAGGATATATTGTTCCATAGACTTATTGAGATTCCTCATCTAGTTTCACTGAAAGTGTTTAAAGTCCAAAAGGAACAAAGAGTTTCAGAAAAAATAACATCAATGCTGAATTTGCTTCAATGAAGTTTTACTTTACAATGGTCAGTTCCGTTTACCTCTGGTCTGTCACTCTGAAGACACACAAAAAAATGTATTATAGCAAAATATTAAAAGAAGGAAAAAACTCCTTTTCTGAAGCACAGGTTCTTCTTGATTTTGGTTTGGGAAACACAGAAGTTTATTCTAGCCAGACATTTGTTCAACACTGTGGATGAGGCTTAGCAAGATTTCTTCTGCGCTGCGCTGGCATCCCTGAGCTGTGATCCATAAGCTGCACCCCAGCGCAGGGCACAGTAACGCATCCTATGAAGGTCAGTGGTATATCAGGGGGTTGCGTCCCCTCTGCTTTTCTCTGTGAATGACTGGCTTTGGTAGGGACCATGCTTTCTGATAGGCAACGCGTTCCTGGAGGTGTTGCCTCATCTCCCTTTCTGTCTTGTATCCCTGGAGGTGAGACAGTAACTGGATTTGGATACCGGTAGCAACACAGCTTAAACTTTCCAGATGAGAGACTGTACATTGTAAAATCATATTTTGTCTTTGCAGTACTTTAGAAATCATATTTCATGAGAATACTAAAGTATGCAATGGCTTGTCTAAGCTTTCAATTTGTGCTGTTGGCAACTGTATGCCTAAATCAAGCTAGCTCATATGCAAATGTTTTAGGGATTGCACTGTGTTGCAGATTACTTAAAGAAAGGAGTTCGTTGAAATGAAATGAGGAAGTTATGAAAGTACACTTACTGCTCCCTGAAACAGAGCTATTATCGGCAAGTTCCTTTGCATAAAAAAAGAAAGAAGGCATAAAATGAGTTTTTATACAAGACGTGAGGGATAGTTGAAGTAGTAATGAATATCTGACAGCTGGGTTGAATGTCTCAGCCTGTTTCTGTTGATACTAGCAGCAGGGAGGTCCCCTAGGTTAGCAAACATCACTGTATCATATTATTGAAATCTGTTTTTCATTGTCACCTTCACATTTTCGTAAGTGTGCATTCATGCCCTGATATTTATAATGGAACAAATGAAACCTTTCTCCTTCCATCTGAATTCAAACCTTTTCTTAACTAAGTATTTTATCTTTATTGTAGGAAAAAAAATAATTATTCTTTGGAATTTTCTTAGATCTTTTAAATCATAGTCCGAGGGCCAAACCTTATCTTCCTGTTCTTTCTGTGTGGAGTCCTAGAGCATAACTTGGAGGCAGAATTTGACTCCTACTCAGTAGTGCCTCTCAGCCAAATATAATAAGGCATTATGTTGATTTAAACATGCTGCTGCATAAAGCTCTATTCATTTTAAGGTCATATGGCAGTTGCCACGATGAGCTATCTTGACACCGAGGAGTTGCTGCAGTCCTTTCTTCCTTATGGGCCTGGCAGAAAGGGACTGTCCCAGAGCGGCTGCAGCACTCCAATCCTTGGCAGGTCTCTGTTGCAAGGAAAAATCCTCATAGCCGGTTAAACTTGGCTCTTTTGCATTGGTTGAGTGGCACAACGCAGCCTTAATTAGGGTCAGTCCTGCTCTCTGTGAGGCTAATGGCAAAGGCAGTTACTGCTGACAGAGGCAGAGCTGGCCTAGGAGGCAACGTAGCAGGGTATATGGAACAAGAGATTTGGTTTTTTTCTCAGGTCTAAATTTATTTTTTTCAGTGCTGCTCCAGAATGAACATGTGTTAAGTCTGGACTGCCTTTCTTTGCGCTATTTTGTCACTTTCTGAAACATCTGGGTTCCAGTGGTTGCCTGTGATTTCAGATGCTAATTAAATATAATCATATTGCAGGATTATTTTCAAAAACAATGATGTACTCCAGTTTCAAAGAGATGTTCAAAACTGAGTGAAGATGAGAGAAAAGCACTGATTAAGGAGGCTCCAGAAGGAATGTAGGTCCTCAGTTACACATAAACATATCCTACTAGTTTCAAGGGCAGTTATGTATGGGAACTTAGTGGGCAATAGAGGGGTATAGTCTGTGCACACAATTTCACATGTACAAATAGTTGCAGAAAACCTTTTCTGACCTTAATTTCAAAACTTAGTGTACTAAGTGTCACATGCTAGTCAAAACTAAAACTACATGTCAAATTCAAAACTAAGTGTACGTGCAGATACCCCTGAGATCACGGACGCTAGGTGCCATTTTGAGGACAAAAGTTAGCTGTCTTGAAAAATTTCAGTTGACCCCGATGTTCAGAGAAACTGCCTGGAGTTTAAGAAAGGAAATCTAAATTATTATTAGAAGAAAATTGATGATCAATACTAAAGCTATTATCCTGTGAGCAAGTCTCCCAGTACACTTACTCATGTGTACTCTTTTCCTCATTTGACCAGTTTGCCTTTGATTTAGTCCCAGTGGCTTAGCATGAGATCCTGTTCTGGGAATAGAGGAGCCCTTTCTTCATGTGGTCTCTGCCAGCACAAAGATAGGCCAAAACTCAGAGTAGTAACACACTTCGGTTTAGGTGAGGGAAGCTGTGACTTGTGCTGGGGAAGATTTACCCATGCTTGAAATTAAGCTTCCCTGAGCCTTGACTCTGTGCCTGCACATTGGGCTGCCCTGCTTGGGGCTGGATATCGGGGCAGGGCAGGGCAGGTCACTGCGATGCAGGAATGACAGGCAGCAATGAGTCTTTTACTGCAGGGAGCAATATTCACCAGTCAACAGCGTGAGTGACTGCTCTGAGATGTTTCCTATGCTTTGGGATGAAAATTACCTACTCTGTGTGGATGATGGATACAGCTTCTGCTGTCTTCTCTGAGAGCACCAAACACAAAATGTCTTGTTAGAAATGTTACAGCAGTTAACATTTAACTAGTGCACTTAATATCGTGTTTTCTCCTCTTGCAGAAGACAAAAATAGGTGCATTATTAGCATCTCCTGGTGCAGTACTTTTAAATTTCCTTACTCGCCCTTTCTTTGAAGTCTGCCTTCAGTGGTGTTACCAAAACATAACCTTTCTTGACACGTGTTTTGCTTTTTTTTCTCCTGTTGATTTTTGTTTTTCTACTCTGATCAGCATGAGACTTTAGTTTAACCATTTTTTTCAGCTGCTCATTTTGCAGTGTTTTTTCATGTTTTTACAGAATTACAATCGACCTCCAGTAATGGCCTTAGCTGTCCCAGTGGCGGTGAAATTTCTTCAGAGGGGCAATAAAGAACTGTGCAGAAACATGTCAAGTTATCTATCCTTGGCTGCAATCGCTAAAGCGGATCTGCTGGCTGATCACACAGACACCATTGTCAAAAGCGTCCTTCAAGGTAGGAACACACTGAGATTTTGGATGTAGTCCTTCAGCATGCCCACTGATTAGTTAGGCTGTATTGGGCTTATGTACAAACACGTTATATGTAAAAACATGTATGAGGCATGTATGTATAAAGCATACATAGGGACATATCTATAAACATGTGATAAAACATGTTAGACACAATCTAATAACAGACTATATCAAGGAAGACCTTTCAAGAATATGTGAATTTACTGAACCTTGTTGACTATGGAAGTTTCATTATAGATTGGACGACCCACAGGGCAGGAAATACATCTGTACTTGTTAGTATACCATACTAATGGACTTCAAATTATAAGCCATGATATGAGACACTAGTTACTGGGCTCTTATCCTTTTTATTTATGTCATTGGCAATACTCCAAAATATAAATGGGGATGAAATGAATCCCATTCTGTAGCAAAATAGTCAGATGTAAGATATAAAAGCTTTGTAGTGGTTCTTTAATTTTGCCTACTTTATTAACTTTACATAGAATACTGTTGCTAAACTCTGTACATTTTACTTTTGTGGTTTAAAAAGCCAAAAATGTTCATACCTCTACAAAAGGAAGTCCAATTTAGTTGAAGTAGTAAAGTTCACAGTATTTTTTGCAATACAGTGCTACTGCAGTAGTAAAGTCACTGTTTGCTTTTCTTCAAGTATGGGTAATAGCAATAAGTAGTAATAGCAGTAAGTAGCAATAGCTGTCTAATTATTCCGAGAACATTGTTATGAAGATGCTAAGCCCTCAAAATAAATGTGTGCATTCTGTATTTATTAAAAAATATAAATGGAGTGTAGTTATTTTTAGGCTTTTTATGGAGGGATAGCTAAGTTAGAAAGTAATTTTGTCGTTAAGATGTTACCGTAACAGTTTGCGTATTTCTGTCTGCTTTGTTTAAGGACAAATGTGTGATAAATATGATAAATATGTATGAGCTGTGTGATAATACTAACTGAGTAGAGTCCAAGAACAGAATATTGCTAACAACTTACAAAACCACGTGGATAATTCTTTTAAGACTTGTGACATTAGTATTTATGTGTTAACGTTGTGCATTACCACTTGTAATACAGTGCTATTAATAGAAAGAAATGAAGCGAAACAGGTTTTATGATATAGTCATAGGTTTAGGAAAAGTGATTAACACAAGTGATTAACACCCACAACTGACAGTTTCATTGTGACTGTTCCTGCTCGTTTTTGTGTATTTATGTTGTTCCACCAGCAGATGTTGCTGTGCACATCAGATTTGGAAATTCCAGACTGGAAGAGGGCACTCTGAATAGGCAAAGTGCTCTGTTTGGCATACCGGCTTAATTGCACTGTACATAATTTGTATTTCAGGCATGAAAAGGTTGCTTTGCAGCAGGCTAAGAACCGCGCTTAAAGACTGAGTGTTTGCTGAAGGGAGAAGGGAAGCAAGAGGATAAGCTGCTAAGGATGGATTTACAAAGCAGTGTGGAGACAAAGGGCCTTGTTCTGGTGCTGCACAGACGGGGCTCAGCCTAATGGCACCAGTGAGACTGATAGTAGACTTTGGCCCGTTGCCTGTGAGTGTTTTAGAGCTAACTGGATTTTTTGATTACTTGGGGCAACTGTTTGGCTGCATAATCAGTTTCTTATCTTATTAGCGAAAAAAAACTACTCTGTTCCAGTTAGTGTGAACTCAGCTTCTAAACATGCAAATGTCTGTACCGTGCCCGCAATGCTGACAGGCCCTGTGTTGACACCTTCCATCAGCATAAGGGATCAGGCAGATTTATTCCTGTTTCCAGGGAACAGCGGCAAAACTACCCTGCAGTCGTTGCTGTAATCTGAGAGTCCCACGGCTGCTCCACCTTCCAGAGGAGCTCAGGCAAGGGATGTGGATGTTGCATTCAGCAGAGGCTTGTTAGAGGGCAGAACTGGGCTCAGCAACGTACTCCAGGCACACGTCTTGTGCTTGCTCCTTCATTTCTACGTTTGCAGTGCAAAAGCAGGGTCACAGTGGCTTTTCCGTATTTGGAGCCCAAACTCCCCCAAAATACTATTTACTTGGTGGTTTACGAACAGACAAAGTAACTGTTGACAAAGAAAAATATAGTTAAGCTAGGAAGGAAAGAGAGAAGTGTGCTGATGGACATGACTTGTGGTGCTGGGCAGGAGGGGACTAGACTGTGGGAAAGCTTTGCTAGCCTACAGAGGTGATAAAGGAAGAGCAAAGCAATTGGAAAGAGGAGAGTTTTCCAGCTGAGTCAGTGAGAATGAAAGGACTGGCTTTGCATTTGGTCATCTGCCAAACCAGAACAGAGATAGGAAAAGGCTCCTTCCAAGACAAAGTATTTCAGGTATGAGATACAATAAGAAAAGTAGCCAGGAAGGACTTCTGGTAATTTTTTTGAGGATTTTGCTTTTTCTGCTGTGTTTCACAGACATTTGTTTTCATTTAATGGGGGGCACTGTATGGAAAGAGGATTTGAGAGCGGTTTTGCCCTTGCACAATGTTGGGACCTCAAGTCACCAACATAACTCTGAAGATCTGTTTTCTGGCTGACAGCAGATGAACGGAGGTAATATTTCATTGTTCTGTAGTTAAGGTTATTTGCAGATATTATTTAGTAAGGAATTTTTGTTGCGCTTACTACTAAGCATTTATAATTTAGATACACTTTTATTGCAGGGTAATAGGAGAAATTCCAGCAATCGGAGCAGTTATTTTTACCTTAAATAAAGTGTTGCCAAAACTTTGATGCAGATCATATAACTTTAGCTATGAAGCACAACCCCCTTGAATGGCATAGCAAAGTGGAAATTACCTTGTCATAGCTTTTTCTTACTACTTTTGTATGGTGGAAGGAAGGATCTGGTAGCTGTGTTATAGTCAGGAATAAGCACAGCAGCAACATGTCAAGAAACTTTTCACGGCGTGTTCTTAGGACATCTGTAGAGAATGAGAGGAGAAACGTGAATAGAGCAGAAGGGTGGGCTGCTCCTAGTGGAAATAAGAATTGCTTTGAATAAGACATTCTCCACGATAACTTGTTCAGAGGCTTCAACAGGTGGTGAATAATCATTCTTGTCATAAATGGTTACATATCCAGCAAATAACTATTTATCATTGTCTACTTCTGCTCTGTTTTCTACACGCAAATCACTACCAGTATCTTGGTTCTCTGCATCTGCTTCTTATGCACTGTATCCAGCCCTATGTTTTTACTGGATTTTGGATAAGCTTGCGAACGTGAGAGAAGAAAGCCGCTGCCATCAGTTCTGCCTTGTACAAACCTCCTGTTAGCATCAAACAAGTTGGTTACTTTGGATATCTAAATGTATGTTAAAACTGAGTATGTCCTTCTCGGATGGCCAGCATTATGCATGGGGTACAGATTGATTTTTATTTGGTGATATCTCAAAACCGATCCTTCCTTCAGCCTCCAGGCGCCATGCTAGCACAGCCTTAGGTCAATGCACGTGTGTCAGTATGTCAAAGCATCTCTTCTGTACAAGTGACCATGTCCACATGGGAGAACTCCTAGAGTGGCAGATCCTTGCACATGGCAGCAAAGAGGGATTGTTATCATGACAGGCCTTTAAAGCCGTCTCTGGTTAATGCTTGGATTTTGGTCCTCTGAGGGTCTCTGTATGAGATGTTGATATTTATCATAGAATACCAGGTTGGAAGGGACCTCAAGGATCATCTGGTCCAACCTTTCCTTTTCTATTAGCAGCTAAAACTGTGTGGTTCAAAACATGGAAAAATTCCCAATTGGTACTTACTTTCAGAGTTTCAGTTCATGAGAAACACGGAAAGTTTTAGTTTAGTAAAGTATCTTTATTTATAGAACAACTTTACAAAAATAATTTCAATAAAATTATTACAAAGTCAATTTACAATATAATACAGCTGCATTTTCTCAAAATGTAACATCAGATTATGATGGGGAATATTACTTTTCTATGTTAGGTCAGTCTGTGGCATAAATAATGCTTTAACCAAGGAGCTAGTTTTGTTATAGTCTACAAATTACTAACAACGATTAATAAACAACACATTTCTTGGCTTATGTCGTTCCTCTGTACAATTCACATTAGCACTAGAAAAACCAATGACTGGAGGAGCTGGGAAGATGCGCAGCCTTATGTCTGTTATGCAGAGACTGGTCAGCCGGATACCTGATGTGTTTGCTTCAGCAGTGATGCCAGGAGCACCATTCGGCTCCAAAATGTCCACAGTGGCACTTGTATACATCAGAAAACACTATGCTAGAGAGACAGCGGTCATCTGACCTTAGGAACAGCTTTTCCAATGTCACGCCTTGATGTGGTTTTTTTCAGCGTTTTGCCAAAACAGCAGGCAGAGATCAAATCCCATCTCCGCAGTACCTCACTTTGTAAACTTGCAATGCTAATCTTCCTTGGGAATTTGGGAGATGTGGGCTCCTACAGCTCTGTTTACTTGTACATATCGGCATTCAGCTCTTCATGAAATACATTCTCTGCTTCAGAAACTGCCTTACCAGAACTTAAGAAACATACTGGGCTCCCCCGTATGGCAAAACTTCTGTGACTCCCCACCCGATGATGTTGCCCCTAATACTGCACGCATCTTCTCCGCTCTGCGCTGCTATCTCTTTGGCACTGAGCACTCTGTCCCACATGTTAAAGCCAGTTAATTTTCCAGAGAAGGCTAAAGCTTCATCAAATCCACCTCCAACGCAGCAGCCATTCTTTTCTTGACCAATCTGCAAAATCCCTCCATCTGGAATGGTGTGAGCGTCGGCGATGTCCGAGGCGGTGGCTGCAAGCTCTCCCTTCACCCAGAGAGATGCAGATCCATTCTCTGAGCTCCAGGCGCCGCAGAGATGGATCCACTTCCCAGGAACAACTACATTTTTGACAGCTAACTTGTGCTGGTCACCACCAACAACAAGCACTGCAGACTCCCAGCTGAGATAAAGCTGGATTTCATATGGATTTAACTTGGTTCCATAGGAGAAGACAATAGTTTTGCGCAAAGCCTCAGTCACCTTGATCCAGATACAAGCAGTAAAGGAGTGAAGGGTCATTCCAGCAGTTGGGTGAACACTCCCAAATATCTTTTTCGAACGCATGGGGAATAGAATTGCTGTTTCACACCCTGAAAAAATTAGAAAGATTGTTAGGTAAATAAAAACTGATCTATTTGCACAGTTAGGACCCTTGACATATGCTCACTCCTGGGCTTCTCAAAGGGAGCTGAGAGCTCGGCTCACCCAGTGGGATGCAGGATGCTTTGAAGAAGCTGTCAAATCTGATGGACGAATTTGCCAAATATTATGGCAATGGGTCTAGGGGCTAATCAGGCTGCAGGAACAAGGCTTGGCTCTTCCCTTGCTGCGAAAGTAATGTATTGTATAGTCCTGTGTCATGCAAAGTGACCTTTAGGTTTAATGCTGCCTGTCTGCCCTGGTGCTTGCCTTGGGAAGTTGGGCTTCCCCAAGGGTCCGTGTGGGGCAGGTGCCTTCTGCTCTGATGTGCCTCTTAAGAGAGCTTCTCTTTTGCTGGGTCACCTAGAGAAATTAGCACTTTACATTAGGTAATTATGTCGGGTAGTCTTCTCTCTGTTTCATTTAAGTCTTACTTTAGCCTCCGTGTTCTTTTTCAGTATGGAGTGATGAAAACAGCAACGTTACGGTGAGGGGATGGGTTCAGTGATCTATCAAACGGCAGGTTTAGATACCGTGCCATTCCTGGGATAGTAGTATGAGACTGCTGCTGCGGCTGGAGAAACGGAGCCGCTGGGTAGTTGTGTCACGAGCAGTTATGTAGTGTCCTGCTGTTGTCCCGTGGATAACTGCGCAGCGGAGGACAAGGGGACAGGGGCTACTGAAAAGCAGGCACAGGGAGCACTGGCAGAAGCATGCTGAGATGTGTTTGTTTATTTATTTATCATAATGACTCCCTTTTCTGACCCTGCCTTTAGGGCTATTGGTCAGTAACTTTCACGTGCACTGGTTAAGATTGGGAAATGTATAAGACAACTGATATTTTTAAAATAGTTCATCTCTCATCTCCAATTAAGCAATAAGTTGAGAATAGAAATTAGATTATTAGCACTAACAGAAATTTATGAAACTTAGAAAAGTAACTGATGATCACTAAACCCAAGCCATTTTTGGTATTCTATGTACTGTTCCCTAGTCATATATAACTTAATATTCTAAGCAACATAGGGGAAAAAGTAGCCCCCTTCTACAATTAAGCTGGTTCATTTCCTGTTTAAACAAGCTAGAGGGTCTAAAATGTGTCTGGAAATTTCTGCTTCAGTGAATGAAGGACTCTTTGTGTCCTCCAGGATTGCGCTGCAGTGTTATTTCATAAACTGCTTCCTTTCAACTTTGAGCAGATTTTACATTTCTTCATTGGTCCTTTTGAGGAGGGGCAGGAGCAGCGAGCAACTGTTGGGGATACTCCTTAAAATGCTACTTAGGAACACTATTGTGAAAAAGCTTTTAATTAGCAAGCTTTCAGGCTTTATTATCAAGGCCTAAACAAAATTAAAACCAGCCTCACTGAAGAACAAAAAGTGTGATTAGAAAATCCCTCAAGAGTATGGCTGGCAGTAATTCAAGATGTGAGAAATTAAAGTCAGTTGCTAAAAATTCCCTTGGAAAAAAATTTCCAGAGAGAGACTCTGGAATTACTTAAAACGTATCTTTTAAATTAAAAAAATAAGAACATTTAATATAAACCCACGCAGGAACCAGTGGAAACAATCTGGATTTCCACTAATAAGACTGAGATCCTTAATGCCAGTCAAGTTTTTTTTACTCTCACCTAGTGCAGAGTAACGGACTGCGAGGCTGGCCGTGTTACAGGAGAGAGATAAAGAATGAGGTCATGCTTTCTGGAAGGCAAGATTCACGTGTTTGGGGAAAAAAGGAATATACTGTAAGATCTACTCCCAGTACACAAAGATTACTAAAGTGTTGCGATAAATAAAGGAGTAAAAGCAATTTACTTATAAAAGCTGAATCCATGTCCTGCATGAGAGGATAGATTCATGTTAGATTCTAAAATGCTTTGATAAAGCTATTGTTATATTGTGTTAGTACTGTAAGAGGCTTGTGTAAGTTGTTGCCTTTGCTTTAGCAGTTACAAGAAGTGCTCCTTCTTGCTCACCTGTGTAAGAGCTCACGCTGGTGGTGTTGCTAAGGGTTGCTGGCAAGGCTGGTGTAACTGCATCCCTAACTTCCTATTCACACACACCCGCGGGATTCTGCGAATGTAGATTTCTGTGAGGTTTTTAAGCTGCAGTAAGTTACTTTTGTGGAAAATATGGTCATTAAAGACAGGTCAACATTTAGAAGACACGCAGTGGTAACTATCTGGTAGGCAGAGTTACATTTAACACAGTTACATTGTGCACGTAGCAATTTTGCACCCGCGCTTTAAATAGATGGGGGTCTGCTCTGCCATGCCCAAGTTGCTGTAGCTGCTTTTTGGATCTCATATTACAGTGCACAGAAAAACTGACATGAAATTTGAGATATGAGCTCATCTTTCTATGGCCACCTTGCTTGCTGACCAATGCAAACATTTTGGAAGGGAAAAAAAAAACCCCAAACAATACCACAGTGTTACTAATTTTTCCATGCTCGAGGAAATATTCTGTCCTGACAGTTGCATGCAGTGAATGTGCCCTCCCTGTTGCGGGAAGCGTGCTTAGCTGGTTGGCATCAGCAGCGTGTCCTCAGATCTAGCTCTGCTCTTGGGCAGTTGGAGTTGGTGAGGAGACAACATTTAATTTAGGAAGAGGAAGGAGTGGGTACATGCATGAAGAGAACAGGAGAGAGCTCAGTGACTAGTGCGTATGCATAGGAGTTACCAGCTGGGAAGGTAAAAGGTGAGAGAACATAATTTGTATGTTTAAAATATGTTTGCTGCTCTCTGGCAACCGTTTTGATCTGGGAGAGCCTGCAGGAGGTGGGATCCTAGCTGGCTTTGCCCTGTGTAAGGGCTTTGATTAAACCCTTCTTTGATCCCACATTTGAAAAGCTCAGCGCCTCTTTTTTTGCGAACAGTTAATGGGTTTCCTCCCTGTACGTACAGACTGCTCAAAGCTGCTGTGCTGTTCATGAGATTGCTTTGGAGTCATATGCAGAGGAAGGTGCTTAAGAGGGGTGTTTGTAGGATGTCTGTTTGGACAGGCCCACCAAAGAGAGCTCTCCGGTAAAGCATAGCGCACGTGGACTTACCTGCTGGCAGTAAGTGCTGAGCTGCCCATTTCTGCGATGCCTTCAGTTCAGCTCTGGTTTGCTGTAGCTCTTTCCACAGAGAGTTCAAAATGAGGTTGTCTGCTCTGATGG
>NW_008824056.1:2228966-2244755 GCF_000699105.1 Pygoscelis adeliae
GAAAAGCTGTCTCCTGAGCCTCCACCTCAGACCTCCTCAGCCAAGCGCTCTCCAGCCGGTCTAGCCTGCTGGACACGTTGTGGCTCAGCAGCAGAACGTGCTCGAGAACCTTTCCTTGCTCAGACTCATGAAGCTTCTTGGCTTCTTCAGCTTGATCACTGTTCTTCACAAGTGCCTGTTCTACCTGTGACATGATGTGGGAGGTGACTTTCTCAATCGTGGCAGCGAAGGTGCCCGCGAGGTTGGTGGTGAGCTGGCTCAGCTCTGCTTTCAGTGTCTGCAGGTCCACCTTCAGGATCTCGTCCATTGCCTGCAGCATCATGTTCTCTTTCATCTGCGAGTTCTCGAGCATGATGAAGAGCTTGTCCCACTCGGTGTGCTCTCGCTGGCAGTCACATGAAACAGCTGGAATGGAAGATACAGATGTTGCTATTCCTTTGTACTTACATTTTTAAACAGAAGGAGTATTTGACAAAATCTGGCTTTGTGCAAGGCTTACATGCTCCAGACTGTCAGCGTGTTTCCCTCTATATCAAAACAGAAAAGTAAAGTAGTGTGTATTATAGCAATTCTAAAACTGTCATCAGCAGTCTTTTGCAGGAAAACAGAAAAATAGAGTATAAAGCAAATTCCAAGGCACACCATCCAAGTGCTTTAGCATTTGCTGTCCATAATAATCTACTGGTACAAGCACGTGCTTCTTCCTTTAAAAAAAAAAAATGTTGGTAATAATAACTGTTAAAAGGGCTAGGCAACAAAGAATGCAATTCTGCACTTAACACAAATTTAGTTTAAATCTACTTACTTTCCTCAGTACCAAGAACTGGACCTTCAATTTCATTATCCAGATTCACATACATGAGATCATAGTCATCATCTTCATCCAGAACAGAAAGAGAAGCCCTGAAAACACAGAACAGCATAAGCAGAGAAAATATTTCTTGGGGCAGCATTCTCTAGCTGCTTCCTGAAAATAGCTGGGCTGTCTGGACCTAAAGTCCAAGTCAGACTTCAGCGGAGACAAGACTGCGAGTGAGACGCAGCAAGCCCCTAATAAACGCTCCGAGCGCCTCAGCTTGAATGAATGAGCAATGCTAGTGCCAGTGTTGTAATAAGAGCACTTCTGACTGTTGATTTTGGCTGAGAGGAGAAGGGGGCGTGCAGCTTGCTCAATTCCAGCCTTCCAGGTTTGCACTGGGGGGAGATGTACTGACTCATTCACGGAGGGGAAGAAACGGGGAAAGCTGCTCTTGTGAGCTGCCACTTCCCCTCCGAGAGCAGAGTGCTGCAACGTGCAGCAATGCGAGAGTGAGAGCGGGGAATGAAATCACTTGGAGTTCGCTGCCTACAGGCACTGGCTGCATCAGTTATGTTATTTTGTGTTATTTGTGGAAAGGAAAGTGTTCTCTGCAAACTCATTTTGTAGTTGGTATGTGCCAGGGCTCTGGAGGGGATTGGTAGCAAAATAAACATACCTGGAGCTGGTTTGGATCCACGTGCATGGTTTAACCTAAATATTGTAGCTTTTTTGATAGTTATGTATAAAAACTTATATACTAACAGTTTACTGCTTTAAACAATAAAGGAGAACTCATAAAGAGAGCTTGTTAGAGTTTTGCTTTTCTAGTCCTAGTTACCAATAACAACACCATAACTACGTGGATAATACGTTACTGCTAGTATCTTGTGTTGGGAGCATGTAGATTAGCAGCTGCATGATTAGAATTGTTTCTGTTAACTTTGAAAAAAAAACAAAACAAGGCACTCTTGGATTAGACATTAATCTAATGCTAAGTATTATTATCAGTGTTAATCTGTTTTAAATTCTGGAAAGCTTATCAGTTCAATGGGCCATTAATTATTTCAGAGATGCATTGCTTAGGTGAGATTAGGGGTAATATGGTACAAATTATATATTGGCTAGGAAATATTCAGAGAATAGCAAAAAACCCCCACATAATTGCATCTAACTTGCAATCTGTGTTCCCTTTCCATTTGAGTCTCCGGTTTAGCCCCTTTTCGCTGTACACAGGAGTGTGTAAAGAGGGCCCTGTGCTTCTGTTCTTGCTCATTCTGTCTCCGACACCTAGGCCACGAGTGAGAGGTGCAGCTGCGCGAAGCAGCAGAGACGGTGTGTGTGGCCTCAACCATCGCCCCCTCCTGCAGCGGGGACCAAGAGGCACTTTGCAGGTGTTGCCTTTTGCTGAGGAGGCAGGTAAGGCTGGAGCTCCCTGCTCACCAGCCCACTGCCTGCTCCCCGGCTCCTCCAGGCTTGCTCTACGGACCCCAGGGCAGCCCGCTGCTCCAGGGACTGCAGAAGGCTGCTGAGAGCCTGGTACTGCTGCCAGGCCATACCAGATGCCTCCGAGTATCCCACCTTGCTTGTGCAAACCTGGGCTACTTGTGTGTTGGGCTGCTGGCCACGGTACTGTGCTATTCCTACATGCCAAACCTATGTGAACATTCCTACATGTTCACCCTATGTGTATACGGAGTTCCTGCCACTGTGGGGCCTCCAGCTCCTCTCCTGCAGACACAAATAATAAATAGTAATGTTGAAGCAATATATTTGAAACCTGAAAAGTTTGGTAAAGTAGAGGTGAACATTTTTGGGAGGTATGTGTCTAACTTGAGTCATCCCGCGGCAAAAAATGAGTCTTGGTGCGTGGGCTTTTATCTTTGAATACTCAATTTGGAGTGAATGTCAAAACAGTGCTGTATAGCTTCGAGAGCTCCTTCTGTCCATGTTACATTTGCAGTGTGCTACCAGGCTCATTTTTTTTTAACAAGCTCTCTATACTGCTGGTTTGGGCAGAGGAGAGACAGCACAAGGCAACCTTTGCAATTCCTGTGTGCAGGGAGCATGGCCAAAGTGCGCCCGGGGCATGGTCCTGGGGCAGTCGGGGCGGGCTGGCACCATCACAGCACACAGTTGTGGTTGCTCCTGCTGTACATGCCTCTTCCCTGCCTGACTTGCAGCCAGCGGTGCAAAGCCATCGGGTGTCCCCAACTGTACATTAGTTTCTGCCTGAATTGCATAATTCCCAGTGTGTGGTCTGCTTGGGAAGTCTGAGAAAATCTAATCTGGAAAGTATTGGGGGTAAGGGTGGTAGGGGAAGGAAGAGGGAAAGAATGTAATTAAGGGGTTGAATATAATGTTTTTCCATTCTCGGACAACAAACATACTTTTCAGGCTCTTAGTTTAGACTGAGACAGATGAAGCAAGATGGAAAAAAGTGAATTACTTGGGAACGGGCACAATATCGCCTCTGATGGCCCGAGCTCTGAGAATCGAAAGGTTGGTGATCTGCATGTGCGTAAATCCCTTAGAAACTGAAAAGGTGTGACAAACAAATGGCAAAAGGTACTCAGAGCTAACTCTGAACCATGAAAATACAAGTAAATAGTGAATTGGGTTGTGCTTCATGACCTTCCTTAAGTTATACGAAGAACAGACAAAAACTGTGATGTCTGCCTGGATTGTTTACAAGTTTGTATAGACAGGTTATTCAGTTAAAAGCAATTCCATGTCAGTGAGGTCATTTAAATATCACTCCAAAGTGATGGGGTTGCTTCTAATTTGCCTTTGCTTTTCATCTATCTTGGTTAGTGAATATAAACCCAGTATGTTTGCTGTATGATTACTGGAAGATATTGCCCAAATTTGCATGTGTACAAAGTACTTTTGTTTGGAGAAGCTTCATGGCTGCAATCCATCATGTTGTGCCATGTTGAATTGCATCACTCCTCTAATACATCCGATACTCAAAATGCTTGTTTTCTCAGATTAAATAATTAGTCTTACTTTCCAGATAACTTCCTACCTGTGACATCCCAGCTTAGGCAATAGCATGTCTCAGGTTAGTGGCTGTCTTTCCTTGGTTAAAGTTGCTAGTTTTGGTTTATCTTTGCTGAATTCCTTCCCTCTACACTTTTACAGCTGAGATGAATTTTGCCAGGAACATGGGAATTTCATCTTTTGCAATTGTTACCATTGTTGAAATTCGACTGGAGCTTAAGGGCTCTGCTCCATATGGGCAGAAATCTTCCAGTGGAAACTGAACATGTGCAAGTGCAAAGAAAGGATTTATTCCTGTAAACACTAAATTATCCAGAGAAGAAAATAATTTTTAGTGTATTCGGTTACCATATTGTTCAATTTCAAACTCAGACTTGAGTCTAGAAAAGTCCAGGTAAATACATCCTCTCACCATTTTAGTTCTAACTTTGGGTGAATTGGTGCTTTGCATGAATCCCATGGTATGTTAGTGACGCTCGTAAAAAAAAGTGACACTTTTTTTTTTTACAGACTCCCTTGTAACATCAGGAAGAGATTTGCACAAAGAATGTGGCTAGAAAATGGCCAGAACTGAACAGCTTGCTAATCTGTTTAGGGTAATTAATCGGCAAATATCTTGCCTTTGCAACTGGCCTTTGTGCTTTATATATAGAACAAAACAAGACAGAAATTCGCCATGTCTATGGGACTAGAGGTGGGGTCTGAACCTTGCCTTTAGGACTGCATTGTTTGTACGGAGGGCTCAGAGCTGCCTTCAAGGAGAAGCCAACAATTCTTCAAGCAGAATAAATGCTTCAGGATAGGATGCAGAAGTGTGGCTGGCTGAATAGTGTGGAGGCACTGCTCTGAAGCATAAGGACCCCTTAGGGCTCATTACAAGCTGTTCAACCAAAAGTTGTCTGAACCCTGCAATGAATTATGCGTTAGTTACTTGGCTCAGAGGTGATGTTGCAAGACCTAACAGTGTCTTGGGGTGCATTTTCTGTATCTGGCAAAAGCACGATATGGTCCAGTCTGACCCATATATCCTTTTTCTACCATCAGTGAAGTGACCTGCTTATCTTCCAAAATTATAAGGCTCAGATTTAAATGGGAGAAAAAGCAGCAGGCCAGAGTGCTAGTTCCTATTGGAAACCAAATCCGAAGAGACCTTAAGGACTTTCAAGGGTTTACAAAAAGGAGCCATACTACATTGCAATGGGCAGATGTTTTCCATATGTTCTTCAAGTGAAACTTAAATATATTGAGGCAGGCATGTACAGCTATGTAAAGTTATGTATTTTGGTATGAGCCTGGGCTTCAAACTGAATTATGCACAGACATCTTAAGAAAATGTGTGAGAGAGGGTTTTGCATATCTTTGTCTGCAGTTGACTCTCTCTGGCTCCTTTCTATTCCTGGAAACGGCATCCTTAACTATTTATGTTCAAATTTACTGTCATGCATATTTAGTTCTCTTAATAACCAACTATTCTTTCCATATGCTGCTTATTTAATTTGAAAGTCTGAATCTCAACAAAGGAGAAATATAGCTTTTATGTGCTTTCTAGCCTTCTTTTTTGTTTTCTCTTTTCTCTTTTTTTTTTTTTTTTGTTTAATTTAAATCACACTTAGTTTGGTCTAGGACTCAACAGAGTGCCATCCAAATCTGAAAGCTCATTAAGCAGCCTTCTCATGATATTGTACTTGAGAATGAAAATTATAATTAATAAGATTTTTTTTACACCTATGTTGTTATACCTGTAATGATTCATTCTATTTAGGTTATTTATTTGTTTTCTTGGCCCAGTATATATTTTTCTACAGTGTGTTTTATGTGTCCCTGTTTTTGTACTGATGATTCTTAAAAACTGGTGTCTCCAGGTGCGTGCTGATTTTCTAGGACTCTCTCCAGCTGTAGGGTATTGACTGACAGTAAGTCACTGGCCTCTTATTTGCTTTGTTCTCAGGGAACTCAATGCTGCTTCGTGTCCTGCCTGCTCTGTATGAGAAGCAACCGCAACCGATAAACCTCCATCTGAGGGAGCTGGTGGCACTGACGGCTCAGCTGGATCAAGCCGAACAACACCACGTCCTCAGGCTCTTCCAGATCGTGGCTAGGAAAAAAGAACTGGGGGTAAAACTGTGTTTGGAAGATCTTACTGCTAAATGCTGTACCTCCTTTTGGAGGAGTTTGTTTCAGATGGCTTGGCAAGATCTGTCTGCTAGCTGCTCTCCGAAGAGTGAGGAGTCCCATGACATGCATGACAGTGCTTTCCTACGCTAATTCCCCACAAATTCTTTAATTTCATTCCAAATTCTCCATCTAATCATAAAGAGACCATAACAATGACTCTGCCGGACCACAACATTTGTGTTAAACCAGTTTTCTACTTTTTTGGCTCTTCCTCTGTCAGCTGAGTATGAATTCCCATAACTATGTTTCCATTAGAATATATTAACTGTATTAAGTTACATATCAAGGAAAATCAAAATTAGTTAGGAATTAATTAGGAGCAAGATGGACATTAATTAACTAAGGCAAAATATATCATGCTTTGGAAGTTGCATGTCATTGACAGCACCCAGCGCGTTAGAACAAGGCAGAAAACTACCTGCTTTGTGAATTTATGAAATTCATAAGATCTTTGGAAAAGAAGAGTCAACAGTAGTTAGTATCTTCCCCAGGTAGCCTAGGAAACTTTATCATAATACACAGTCCCTGATGAAATAGACCTCCTTTTTGAAGCAAGGGACTTGTCAGCTGGAGGGGGCTGGGGGTGCACCACTGGCTATTGCGGGGCTCCACGCTGGAGCCAACAGGTCTCAAGTTGTTTCGTATTATCATTATTACTATTATTACCATTTATTACTACTAACAATTTATTCAGCCACCCACCTACAGTATTTTGCCAAAGCGATAGGTATCAACTTGCTAGAACTGATAATTCTCAAAAAAACCCCAGAAGAATGGGTCACTTTATGCCTCATTTCTGTGTTGAAATGTCTTTTACACAGATGCAACAGTTTCACTGAATCAGAGATGTAATAGTGTATATGTGTGTTTATATGAAAAATAATCATTCAGTAGATAGTTGTATACACTGTATCCTGTTTGTAAGATGATTTTAAGGACTATACCCTCAGCCTCTTGAAAATTGTGTTGTTACAAGAAATGACAACTTGCCTACAGCATTTTTTTTGTGCAGTGAGGATCTTGCCTCTTATTTTTAACTCTGTTCCAGCTATTAACCTTGTCACGTTATTTAGTTTCCGGTGGAAACCAAAAATTTCTACTAGTACTTTAATTTACTGTATCATTGAGGAAGGCTAAGTCCTATGTTGTTTTAATCAAAAAAGTATAGGACTGGCCAAGAGCAAGGGAAATATTTGGTGAGGATTTTTTTGTCTTTTTTTAACAATTGGTCATTTCCTTACTTATATATGCATAACTGCAATATTTCAAGGCTACAACTTACCCTTATTCCATATGTTGAGCTGAACTTTGATTGACCTCAGCGATAGCTGTGTGCAAAGGTCAGCAAGGGTAGAAAAGTATTTTACTAAATCAAAGTCTAGTATTTTGTTCTTATCACTCCAACGTACAGGACCTCTTTTTGTTATATGTATCCACAATTAAAAAATATATTCACAATTAGTTTCTGTCTGACTTTTTTAATAGGTGCTGACAGAGTGTATTCCATTTCTATTTGGACACTTGAGAGATCCTAACCATAGTGACATTATTCTAAACATACTTATAGCAATATCCAGCTATGAACCAACAGCCTTAGCCTCTTTTCTTCCGATGCTGAAAGAAATTGGTGAGAGTTTTCCAAGTTTGATTGGGCAAACAGCAAAGATCTTTGGAGCTGTTGGACATATTGATGAGGTAAGTTTAAAAACAAAAGAAGTTGGTTGGTTGGTTTTGGGGTTGGGTTGTTTGGGGTGTTTTTTTCTAAATCTTGTCTAAAGTAATATATCTAAGTACTCCTTTCTTCACGAGTAACCAGACTGCCCTACCAGAACATATTCCTGGTCATAAGACCACGATAGGTCTAGACTGTAATACCAGTATGGCTATGAGAGCAAGTACCACAAAAATCAGATGTGGTATTTTAGTGGCTGAGACTGCCCTTCAACCTTCTAACCAAGGAACAGTCACGTAGTGATTTTCAGTGATTTTCTGACCCTGCAGAAATAGGGTTTAGGTTAGTGGGAAAGAAACTTTCTAGAAGAAATTAATGAGCATGAAAAAGTTAAACATTTACATTCTCATAACTGTAAAGATAAACACATAAATTATTATTATTATTCACTGTGTATCTGGTCTGTGCATATATATGTTCTGTTTATACGAATTGTCTTTTTATGGAATGGCTAAAACTCCTATTTGATTAAAGCACATAATTGTCATTATTCCAGGGGCTTAGTTAAGTTAGGTTGTAGTGTACCTATATGTGAAATGAAAGGCAGAGAAGAAGAAAAGCATATTTTGCACACCCTTTGTATGATATCATATTTTAGATGCATATAGCCTTCAGGAATGTTGTAATCATGCAGTGAAATATGAACTTCCTCGTATAGTGTAATCCAGATATTTTGGCTTTGTAGCTGTAGTTAATTGGATACTTCAGACAAATGTCTTTATAATGAAAACACTCAGTGGTGATGCTGGGCTCAAGTGTCATCACAGGAACATCTTGGTTTGGGATCTGACCCAATGGGAACATTATGCCTAAAAAGGACTTACAGTGACAAACTCCTAAAAAATTATGGGAGTTTCATGGCAGCATAATGAATTTGCACTGAAGTTTTTGCTTTAGTTATAACTGTGTGATCTGGATGCAGGAGCGATGTTCACCTAATCCAGGTGCCATGAACAGACTCAAACACACTGTGTGTACAGAAACAGGCAGGCAGGTCTCAGGTCCCAGAGCCCTCTGCCCTCCCCAAAATACCAGCTCCAATGAGCAGCCCAAAGATCCCTGCATCCCCAGTGGCAAGGGATCCTGCTCATGAAGATCCGATGTTAGCCCTGTCCCGCTGGGACTGGGAAATGCCTTAGACCCCAGTGAGACCCATCTTACCCTGCTGCTATCACCCGCATGATAGAGGCCCCTTTTCTGCTGTGTTCTGCTACTTAAAAGGGACTGAATTTATTTTGCCTTTTTGTGTTGTTATTGTTTTATACCAATACCAAGAATAAGCAAGGAACCAACTGGATATGTTGTATTTCATATATTGTTGGAAATCATAGACTACAGTGACGTTTACAAAGAAATGATTTGCAGAACATTTTCTCCTTATATTTTTTTAATCTGTTGGTTTGTGCAGATACAAGTAGCTGCCAAGTGTTACACATGCAGCCTGGGCAAGCTTGCACTGAATAATCTCCAATCTCTCTCTTGTAAGTGTTGAGTAACTGGCATTAAGTCCCGTGTCATATGTCTTATTTTTCTAAGAAGCTGCAAGCTGCTGACTTAGCAGCAGACTGCATTCCAGCCTGCTTTGCCGCCACGACCGCTGTGTGTTTGGAGGGATGGCATGCTTTTCATTTGTTTGTAGTGGGCTCTGTTTTAGTGGCACCTGGGAGACCTGTCACTAGATACTCAAAAACATTGATAAAAGCAACATGCAAAGGGTGGCAGAGGTGAACTCTCCAATGTGAGACTGTTCCTCTCCTCTCTTGTTTTCTAAAAAATATCTGAATTATGGAAGATCTGCCCTGATTGAAATGTGTTAAGTAGTTACCAGTGCTCCAGTGACTTGATTTTGTTTCTGCAATCACCTTTGAGCCATATCAGTCCGTGAGGCTCCTGACATCAGTGCCAGGCTTGTACAATGCTGTCACTTGAACACAGGTTACACATTGAAACCTCACCACTGGATCTTCTCTGGAGGTTGTCCCCACTCTGTCCTGTCTCCTCTGTGCTGGGCAGAGGAGCCAGTGTGGCAGAAAGAGGCTCTTAATGCTGTGGCTCAAGCCAGGGAGAACGTCTTGGTGTGAAAACAAAGGCAAGCTCTCCAGGTGAGGAGAGGTCCAAGCACAATATACAGGAGCTTTGGGGCATCCTGAGGAGCAAGTAGGTCTCGGGTGCCGTCTGCATTGCCATGGCTGCCCCAGCCCTGCCCATGAGCAGTCTGACAGCTGCCTCTGCCAGCACTGCTGCTCTCTGCTGGAAGACCTGGTGTCTCCTGCCTTTCCTCAGTGGGGAGCAGTACCTCTGTGTCACTGGTGCTCTTGAAGGGTTTGGATGTGCTTCTGGCTGTGTCATGCTGCCAGTTCAGTTATTCCCTCTGGTATAAATGGTGCAGAAAGAGCCTTAAAATGTGTTTGGGTGATGTCTGGGCATTGCATGCTGGAGCCAAGGCTAGTCACCATTTTGGGTGCAAAACTTATGCTAGAGTTGCTGGGGCGGGCTTAAAGTTTCCCATTTTCTCCTAGTCAAATACTTTTGTTTCATGGGGGTTTTGCTTCTTCTGTGATGTGGGATGTGGTCTGCTCCCTGCATCACCTGGGCGTTTTCACATAGCAAGTTCCCTCTTCCTTCACAGACATTATAACTGATGGTCTTTCTCTCACCTTCTACTTGTGAGTTTTGTCTCTTTTCCCTAAGGATTTTTTTTATTTTATTTCAGGGACCTTGAGTGCTTTGTGGTTCACAGTTTTGTGGGAGTATGAGGAGCTACTTTGGTGGGACATTCGTTGGTCCACAATTGCCTGGGGTTGCATCAGACAAGATGTGGTGACTGAAGCATCCTTGTGGCTCATGTTTAGTAACACAGTGGATCTCTCATAGCCCTTCTCCCTTGTGAAGGTTTTGTTTGCTTTACGCCGGCAGTTCCTTGTGCAGATTTTGTCCCCACTCTTCATGAGCCAAGAGATGGGTCATGTCTCTGGATGTTCCCATGCAGATCAGGCTTCTTGAAAGGAAAAAAAAAATGCCATGGATTTCACTGATGTATGGGGCATCACTCACTGCAATGCAGACAATCAGCCTGCGATAAAATAAGCAGAAACACATCTGGCATCATAAAAGCTGGACAGGTCTTAAAGGCTCAGTATATAACAATGAATGCACCCACAAGAAAGAATTAAAATAATACTCTGATCTAAGTGTAACTGCTAAGTTACAAGCATTAGTGAAACCAGTTAATTTATTTAGATCAGGTCCAAGTAGAAACGTGCAAGCAGCAAAATGGTCCCTGCAGACACATGCACTGCTGATGGTCTTGTCTCGCAGTCTGCTGTGGCAATGCCTTCCTGAAAACCTCTGTTGTCACTTCTCCCCCTCTTCCTTTTCCTGTAATGGAGCCGTGTTACAGATATGCTGCTGGCTTTTACTTATAGACGTGAATCAGCATCAGCATCCCCTTCCTGGCCAAGCGAAACAAGTGGGAAATGAAACGACAATGGTAGTGTTGGAATTTTATTCATTGACATTTTATTTCACTGGGCGGTTTACTTGGGGAAAAGAGGTGGCAAGGACTGAGGCTTGGCTTTTCATGGTATAGATTGCAGATATGAGCAGAAAATCCGTTCTGCTGGCTTCTAGAAGCAACCTCTTGTGCTTTCACTGAACTGCACTCTCCACCTTGGCAGTTCAGACAGACCCCTGGAGAGATGAGAGGTTTGGCTGAAAAGAGATCCCTTTATTTTAAAGGTTGCCCTCTTGTTTATACACACCACTTCTGCTGATGTCAGTGACAGTCTCGTGTGCGAAGCTGAAATCAGAACTTGTCCCTTAACCATAAATTTGTGCAAAGCAAAACACCATCTTGGGGCATAGGTCAACTGAACATTTTAATTTTTTTTTTTTTCCAATAACTGTATGTTTTGAACCAACTGGAAATCAGAGTTACTTCTGGAAGCCTCGTGATCTCTTTTTGTAGTGTCCTGAGACTGATTTTAAGAAAAAGCAAAATACTTTGCCACACCTCATTGCTTGTATTTTAGATCTTCACCTACTGGCAGATGTAATGCCGTAAAGTGCAAGGGATGCTTATGAAAAAATACATGAATACATAAAACAAGCATTGTTAAAATAACAATGGATTATGTATATCCAAATAGGCTTTCTGAAAATTTTTGGATAAAAATTGTGGCAGGGATAATGACTGCTTTCATGTTGAGCTATTTTGCTGTAATTTTGTTTTGTACAACAGTTACATATTACATTACTCAGTAGAGTTTATTGTTCTTTTACCTCACTCCAGGCGAGTAGCAGCATTTCGGCATGGCTGGAGACACTCCAGCTGGATCAAAGTGACATGAAAATGGTCAAACTTCTCTTCCAGTTACGTCTGCTGCACAGTTTGTTTAGGAAACAAAAATGTGTTTTAAATGTTAATTGAGCCTGTGTTTATCTCTTGGAGGGAGGATTGTCTTCCAAATAAACTAGTGAACATGTACCAAAAAGTCAACCTCTTTCAAGCCATTGAGAAAAAAGCTCATTCCGTCACACCATCCCAGCCCATCCGAGGATGTAGCTGTAGTTTTTCCCCATATGGCTGAAGGGAAGCAATTTGTCTGATATGCTTTTCTCATTTATCTCTGTCATGGCACGGTGTAGCAGATCCTCTTTTGTTTGAAATAAGTTGACTTTTTCTTCAAAAAATGTCTTGCTTGTGATGCTTAGGCTATGTTCTGCCAAAGTCCCCCTTGTATTTTTATGGCCCAGCTGTACTTGGAATAAAACTTTCTGCAATTTTTTCTGTCCTGTTACATGGTCCCAGAAGAGAAGAGGTAATAATGGTATTGCCCCACAGTTTGAGGAAGTGTATGGCACAAGACTTCCCCTCCTTTTCTGCTAACCCTTGGGAAGAAAAGAATTTTTTGTTTTCCTAAAGTGCCTTTGTTTGTGGTTCAGCACAGGTTCTAAAAGCAAAATATCTCCCAATTTCTGTAACAATCTGCTGAGTACCAAGTGGGTTTCACTGGGTGGAGCCATACCCAGTTACCCCAGTGGAGGATCTGATATGAGCTCCTGAGTTAATTGCTTCTTTCTCTGCTGCTTTTCCCACTTAGATATTTTTAGGATTGTGGAACCTAATACACTTAGGACAATTATAACAAAACAGAAGAACCCTAATGTGTTTCTTCACCTTTGGGGTTTCTGTTTTAGTATGTGAATTTGTACACGTACATACAGAAATAGTTGGAACTGGAATTGTGTGCCCTTGCCAAGCAGAAATGATAAAGTATCTTTGCTAGAAAATATTTGCATGCTTAATATTATGATCTGAAACAGCCCCTTTAATCCTAATTTGTGGGGGATGTGATCTTGCTGATAAATTGGTGAGATCACATCCCCCTGAAAAATTGGCAAGCAAAACTTTGGCTACAGAGGGCATATCAGACTTCAGTGCATTGGCAGTGATTGATACAGCTGCCAGACAGTGCCTTATCACGTGTGATGAGATCTTAAAATGAAATCTCATTTTAAACTTCTCTTTGTTGCAGTGTTAGTCACGGGTCTAATCTGAGTGTTGCTCCTAAATGAATTGCTATGAAAGGAGAGAACCCCTATGATTTACAAGGTACTTTAACCTCTCGCCATTAGTGAGACGAGATGCTGATAGTCCCCCTACTCCTGCCCGCCGCGCCTTGCTCCTCTGCCAACGCTGTGCCGGAGGAGTCCCGCTCAGTTTGGGTAGCACCAGTGATGACAGGCTCTTAGGTGCCACTGCTAAATATAGCAAATCAGCGACACCCAACAGGTCCAGAAAGGAAGTCGTGATTGGAAAACGTTTTATGGGCTGAAAAAATAGATCTTCACTCCTGGCAAAGTATTTGTAACAAACAGCTAATGGCATATGCAGAATTCACTGCAATTGACTGGTGACTCTTGATTATTTGCAGTTATGGAGTGGAGAGTAACATGGACAAAGCAAAAACCTGGACGTTAGCCCATTAATACAATGAGGCTGTAACGAAGACACAAAACCGCAGTTGGTCACGAGTCATGCAGTGCCACAAACCAGTGCAGGCCTGAGCTGCAGGGTCTGTTGAGCTGAGGCCTGCCGGCGGGTTATAACATGTTTGTGTCCGTGCTAATGCCTCCGCGAGCTCAACGTGTAACAGGTCAGGTATGGACACAAGGAAAAAGACCCTGAGGAAGAAGACCTTATGAACTGGAGCAGCATGCATGAGTGCTTGGCCCCTTACAAGAGAGTTTGCCTGCCACTAACAGCACAGAATAAAGCAAAAAAAGGGCACAGAAACTGGGTATAGGGAGGTGAAGTAGCTTGGCCAGGCTCATAAGGCTCATCAAAGATGAAAGGGGAGCTAGGTCTGCTACTGGTGCTCTGATCACTGAGCCAGGCTGATCTACCACCCTAGAGCAATGCAGGGCCCTTCAAAGAGGCTTTAGGGACTCTGTCTCTAGGTTTGAGGAGGAGACGAGGTGTACTGAAGTTAGGCCGGGTTAGGTAATACCACGAGGAATAAATGTAACGTCAATAGTACACAAAAAATAAACTCTGCGTTTGATGC
Source organism: Pygoscelis adeliae (assembly GCF_000699105.1). Taxonomy (NCBI): domain Eukaryota; kingdom Metazoa; phylum Chordata; class Aves; order Sphenisciformes; family Spheniscidae; genus Pygoscelis; species Pygoscelis adeliae. Next base: position 2,243,242 of record NW_008824056.1, read on the forward strand.
AGTTGCCTTTTTGTTAGTTATCATGGGGTAGCCACTATTCCCCATTGACAATATTGTCAATCAGCAGCATGCACACAAACCTCCCTTGCACAAGCAAACAATGAATTAATTCGTTTAAAGTCGTTTTTATCTCCTCGTGTTGTCTAGGAACGAGCCAGAATATGCCTGATGTACTTGGTGAACCAGCTGGCCAACATGGAGCACTCATTTCACCATATTCTTTTGCTGGAAATTAAGAGTCTTACTGACACCTTCTCGAGCATCTTGGGCACCCAGAGCAGAGATATCTACCGCATGAGCAACAGTTTCACTGCCATAGCCAAGCTCCTTGTTCGACAGCTAGAGAACGACAACACATTCGGAGCCAGGTAAAGCTAGTTTTTGTACGATAAAGCCACAGCCATCTCCATGGCTGTGTAAGGCAGTATAAATTTATATTAAATATATTCAAGTTGCAATGAATGAACAATCAGCCAAAAGTAAGATGTACCACAGTTCCTATAAGTTGCTACATTGCCATTTTCAAATTGATCTTCATATCCCTCTTGTATCATTCCAGTATATACTCACTCAGCCATTGGATTGTGCAGTTTATAGGGTCAGGTAAGCATACAAAATAGTTTACAGACACCTGATGGGCAACATATCCCTACTTGTAGAAGTAACTTGAGGTATGCGTTTCAAATGCAAGCATAAGGATAATTGACACTAAAGCAGAAATCTGTAATTAAAGAGTGGCAGTAAGAGCTGTAGGTGCACTGCAGACACCAGCTTCGTGCTACCAGGCAGAATGACCTCTGAACATCGTACAACAGAAATTGCGTCATTTGGCACTGAAGAATAAAGAAGCTGTTCAAGTTTTAGCACTTAAAGAACAGGAAGAAAGCCATGTCTCAGATAAGTAGACTAAGGCAATCTAAAAAGCTTCAGTTAAAAATAAATCAGTGAAGTCAGGTTACACAATTATCATTGAGTTTATTCTAGAAGATAACTACTGAAGCTGATGAAAACAATGACTGGCACAGCTCCCTAATAAAGGTTTGCTAAAAAAGTCCGAAAAAAATTTCTCGGGCTTGTATAAAAAGATGTTCTGCTCACTCAGCTTCTTTTAAATGTGTATCCTAAGGTTAAAGCATTGGGAGCATTGCTGCATTCATCATAGTAAGAATGTAAGTGTTATTTAAATATATGGTGGTAGTCGTTCTTAATTAGGGAGAGACTTATAATTAGCTTTGTGTATACTGAAATAGGCCAAGAGGGCACAAAGGAATAGTAATTCTGTGATAAAATTTAACACAGATGTCAGAAAACTCATAACCATGAAGGATAGCCTTGGAGACAGACTTGTGGAATTGGAGCCAAAACATTGAGGTCATTTGACAAACAATTAATTGGTATCCTGGAGAGAGTTAAAAACGAAAAAGGAGAGGAACTCTGATATAGTCCCTCATTTTACGACAAGGCTGTAAGAAACATCCGAACTGCACCTGGTGGCAGAAACCTCTGCTGAAATC
>NW_008824056.1:2244778-2250047 GCF_000699105.1 Pygoscelis adeliae
CATTCATTTTATGAAGTTTCATTGAAGATAGTGAAAAAGCCTAAGTGGAGATAGCAAAGTGAGCATGAAATGACATGCACGTTTTCCAAACTGGTCAAGTTTAACTGTGAAGATTATGCTAGATGTCACTTAGTGAAGGGGACCAGAAGGGTGTCATGTTCTGCGAACTGCAATGAAGCAGTGCAGGAATTGAGGCTTCAGTAACGAAGCATAATAATTATTCATGCAGCCCACCATGTGCCTTCATTTATGGTAGAAAACTCACTTTATTTGCTAAAATGTTGTGATATTCCTATTTCTTATCTTGTGCATCTAACATTTATCACTAGAGCTGGTAAAAAACAAGAAAAGGTTTTTGTTAAAATGTTGTTGCTGTGTTTCTCCATTTCTCTCAAAAATTCCCCTTTGTTAAGGACTTGATTTGCTGAGGAGTAGAAGCTTCTTCATCTGCGTGTGTGTGGTTACAGATGCAAAATACCATTTGGGTGGAGAGTCTGGGGGAGGAGAAGGGAGGAAATGATAATATTTTTCAGTGGATTTTTCAGCAAACATCCTTATTTTCCTTCAGGAAAAAAGCTCTACTGATTATACTGAGCATGAAAGGAAAAGGCTTTGGTTGTTTGCTTGTTTAAGTTGTATTTGCTTCTGAGTGACAAGTTTGAACACAGCCATGCATATAAGCAAATGAAAATATAACTGTTGTCTTCGGAGTATGAAAGTTGCCATGGGGTCAGGGGGCCAGACTCTAGAGGGGTAATATGTAGGGGCAGATGATGAAAATGCACCCACCTTATCCCAGGGCTGCAGTGGAGCTGCTCAGAGTTTATTCTGGTTTAAGGCAGGGCAGAGTTTGGCCTTATTTCTGCAGTGGAAGGAACTTAAAATAGACATTCCTCCACACTGTTTTGTTGTTACGAGTTTTTAACATTTCTGTGGATGAATCGCTGCTTTTATGAGACAGGACAGTCCCTGTGATGCAGCCGCGCTCACCACGAGGCGGGTGTGAGTGTAGCCAGAAGCGATGGGAAGGAAAACCTGTTCCTGATACTCCTCTGGGTAAGGAACGGTGTCCTGGGACGTGTCTGCTGCAGCAGGGTCTGCCCTGCACGCAGCTGTCTTGGGCCAGTGGCAGGGTCTGGATCCTTTCAAACAAACCTTTCTGAAATTATTCCTTATTCTCCATCTGCTGCTTGATTTTTTTTTTTAATTTTTTTTTTATTTTATTTTTTCCTGCTTCACCTGCCTAATCCTCTGAGACCCCGGTTCCCTGTACACTTGCAGCTGCCATCGCCTCGTTATCTCAACGTGGCTATGAGAGATCAGAGTGAAACACTGATTTTTCACAATTACAATTTTTAGGTATTCTTTGGATTTACATTTCAGGCCTGAATCAACCATAGTATCAGCTAGATCGGACAAGAACAAGTATGAAGCAACAGTTAAGGCTAAAATAAGAGTTCTCCACTGACTTAAGTGGAGTTTCTTCTGACTTGTACTAGCCTAAGTGGGACCGGTGCAGATCTCAAAATGGAAATACCCTCCTAGCTCCAGAGCTGCTGTAGTTACTGAACTGCAGTGTTCTTTAAAGAGCAGCAATCCAGAGTATTTATGCTGTGAAAGAAAAACAGGATTTTAAAATGTGTGGCTGGATTATAACCATTCCATCCAGAATCATGTGTTTACATAAGGAGAAACTGATTTCTTCAGAGCAATGGCTGGCTTGGAGCTGTTTGACACAGGGAATTTTACATGCAGTTAGTGGAGAGTAGAATTAAAACCATGTGATGCTCTGTTGCCCCTTACTGTCACAAAACTGTAAGTTATTCGGTCTCAGAGGTGCTTTTTAAGAACACATACTGAGTTTTAATGGACTGATCCAACCCAGAAGTATAGCATGGTCAATTAAAAGAAGGCAAGAAAGGCAAGAAAGAAAATTTAATGACGCTTCCAAGCCCTTGTTCTGGGTAAGAACCGAGCATAACAGGCAGTACCAGTGCTCCTCATTTTAGGGTAGTGGCTGGATGAAATTATTTTTTCTCCTTAAAGGAGAGGATAGCTCTAGCACATAGCATTATTTACCATTCATTTACCACTGTATTTGTCCTTCTTTAAATCAACATTTGTAGTGGTGAAGAGAGCTGTAATAGCATCTGAGACTTTCCTATGTTGGTAAGGGACTATGGTGTGATTTAATTCAGTGCAGGTACCAAGAAGCCTGCCTTCATGAAGCATGCACTCCCCTTGCCACTGTGTGTCCTGCCTGGCCCCAGGGAGCAGCAGCCCCGCAGGCAGGTCAGGCAGCATATGGCACTGCCTGCTGCCTGCGGCCACCAGCATCAGCTAACAAAATGTTCTGCCCCCCTCCATTGGTACCTGTGAGTGCAGAGGCTGTGAGCGCTGCTGCGTGTGAAGTGCCGGAGGATGCAGCCTCCAGCTCCCTGTGACACCTCAGCCTTGAACATTATCTAACTGATGAAGTTTCCCTAATCGGTTCCTAGCAATATTTGGAAGCTCTTGATGGGCTTCCCAACTGTGAGCTGGAGGTTTTGAGATCGCCATCACTATCCACCACTTGCCTTCTTCAAATCTGCACTTCCATCGTATTTGAGGAGGTGATTATGCCAGTACTTTGATGAACCACAAGGACCCGCACTTGATCCATTCATGTTGCCTCCATCCACACAAAGTTGAAGCCCTGGAAGCAATCCCATCTTGAGTGTATTTTTAGCAATTTCTATTTGTGTATGCTCTCCCATTTTAAGCACCTGACTGGTAAAGTTGATAATGGTGCTGGTGGTCTGGAGAAATGCTCTTCAAATTAATGTATCACTCTTGACTTGCTGACCTGTATATTTAGATCTCTTTCTACAGAGAATTTAAAAGCAGTGAAACAATGAGTAGCATAGCACTATCTTTGCAAGCCAGGTCCTTATGACTTCTCGGTAGGTTTGTGCATCCTTTTCCTCTCAAAAACAGCCTGAGCTTTGGTGTAAGCTGATCCTGCCTGCTCCAGCAACCTCAGCAATGTACTGAATGTCTCTTGCCAAGATTTCAAACAATAGTTTATTTTACTGTTGCTGGAAGGGGAGGCCAGCAGAAAGGCCTGCCAGGCATCCCGTTGGGCGTGGGGTGGAGGCTTCATTGAACATTTCGCTTAGGGTATGTGCTTTTGGGTTCATGGGAATTGGTGCGAGTGCAAAGCGGGTACATGTGAGAGCAAGTGGTCCCCTGGGGGCATGCCCAGGGCTGAGCACTCTGCCTCCCTCCCACAGCGCTTGCAGTTGCTCTGAAATCCCAGGCACCAACAGGGTCGAAACCAAGGTGCTTGAGGAGCACCAGGCAGCAATGAACTATGCACTAACTTGCTGCTGCTTTATGTATGGCAAATAGGATTCATTAATGTGTTTCTTTAGCAGAAGCATTTTCTTGTATTTCCTTCACCAAGCCATCAGAGCTCAATGGGAGAATGCTGGACAGAAAGGTGTTCTTATAAAAGGCTGTTTTTATTTCCAGACATCATCGGGGCTTGCTGGTTTGGGTCTGTCATTCATAAACCCCATCAGTCCATCAATCCCCTCCCTGTAGCCAGAAGGCTTTATATCTATATACGTATGTAACAGACGTTTTTCTTGGTGCTTAGTTCCCACAATGGGAGCAGTCTTGAGAGTTATGTTGGAGTGACAGCTTTCTAATAAATTAAATCTTGTTCCACGTTTCCAGAAAGATTTGTTAGCAAAGGTCATACCAAGGTCCTTTATTACAGAAGAATAATTTTTTTTCAAAGTGTTCTGCCTTGTTAATATGACATCTTGCCTAAGTTAAAAACAAAACAAGACAAAACTTGCCAACTCCCCTGAGAAATATCCTGAACTGCCTTTATCAAAACAAATGAAAAGTGCATTTTGTGATGCAGTATTCATGGTTGGTTTTTTTAAACATGCTTTGTTTCCACAATTGGTAATTTGCAGTATTTGGGAGTTTTAAATAGGCTTCCCGACTGTGAGCATGACTTGTTGAGACTCTGCTGCTTTGAAAGTGCTATGTTAAAACTCTCATTTGTGGCTTTCCATATCCATATTTTACAGATTTAGCTATTCGGATGTTTGCTCGTCAGGAAAAAAAACCCAAAGAAATGGTCAGAAGCAAAACGAGTTTGTTCTAGAGCTGTGGGTAGAGTTTAAAAAGTAAATACTGTCAAATACCCCTTAATTCTCTATGAGATTTCTGATTGTCTTTGTGCTGCCTTCATGATTTTTTGATCCACTTACTCCACAGTTGCAGGAGTAAGATGGGAACATATAAATCCTCAGCAGAAGGCACCTCCCCGAAGAAGAGGGGAAAGAGCAACAGTGCTTTTGCCACAGTACTCTGTTGGTCCCCTGGGAAATTCAGTCCTGCTGCTGCTTAAAGGCCAAGCAGCATCTTCAAGGGAGAGTGTGGATACCCAAGGTTTAGGTTTCTGGCAAATGGCCCAATATTCGGAGGAGCTGAGGCTCACCACGGGCTGTGAGCTGTGTAGGAACCCAGCAAACTCTGTTTTCAGAAGCGCTGTTTTGGGGAATCTGGCACTCAGACTGAAAACCTTAATCTAGTAAACCTGGTTTTGGGCACAGAAATGGCTGCACTTGGCTTAGGGTGTGACACTGGTGTGCCTCCCCTTGCCCTGGGTTGGGGTGGTGGACCTTTCATCCTGGGACCCTTCTGCAGAGGGTTTCTGGTGTGCTGTAGGGCTTTGGCTGGCAGCGATTACTGCCCCTGCGGCAGCACTGCTGGGCCTCCAGTGAAGACAATGTTTTTCACTGAGCAGAGGATATTTTAATTGCTAGAAAACAAATTTTTACCAGCAGTATATTTGACAGCAGATTTCTTTTTGTCCTTTAAATTTAACAGCTTCCTTCAATTTATTTTAAAGTTACCTTCAATAGCATAACAATCAAATGTAAAATAAAACAGCTTGTCCTGCAGTCCTACAAGTTCATTTTAACTCTTCATTTGCTCTTTCTCTTTTACTGACCTTCAGTCACATTGCTTAGAACTTTTCCTGAGCCTGTTTCGGTCCATGTGCTGATTTTTAAAAGATATTTTTCTTACTCAGAGTGCAATAATTCAGTAGGAACTGCATGTACTTTCATCAAACCTTTAAAACCACAGACTTCTATAAACTCTGCAATTAGCTTGACTTTTGGTTTATGAAAATAATGTAATAAGTCGCTGTTTAGCAAGTTTGAGAGAATGGTTTAAGTTCAGTTGAAAAACTTTTTTCTATGGG
>NW_008824056.1:2250084-2251352 GCF_000699105.1 Pygoscelis adeliae
CAGTTTCTAATCTAGTGTTGCCAGAGATGTTTGATGTTTCTGATCCCACGGAGACATTGATCTAGAAGATGTTTCTGAAAATGATTAATCAAACTCTAAGAGAATCTCTGCTGAAACATAATTATTTTACCAGATACATGACACAGGTCACAGGCAGAAATGCAGCATCTGCATCACTATGAACACAGTGTGCCAGAGTTAAATCTCTGCTTTCTACTTCCTTAGGATGGAAAATGATACTGAAACAGAATCTCCTGTACCACTGGATGATTTAAAATCTGTCATGAATGGAAATGAAGAAGATGAAAAGCTTCAAGTTAAAATACAGGCTTTTGAAGAGAAAATAAATGTTGACAACAGTACTCCTGGCTCAGTGCGGAGATACAGTTTAGGCCAGGTTTCTAAAGAAGAAAGGAAGGATATGAGATTTAACAGGTATGGCTCTGTAAAATGTGTGAGTGGTTTTCATGAATATCAGTTTTGTAACAAAACTTTATCCAAACATTGAGAATTCGGTCCGCTTGCATGATACCTATGGGCATCGTAAGTCTAACTTTAACCAAGTCTCATATCCATGAATTCAAAGGCTGGATAAAATCTTTCTAAATTATTTATTTAATCTCTTCTGTGCCCTAAAACAGCACAAGGGATAGGAAAATATTTGCATACAGATATTGCTAGAAAGGAAGACACAAAGACCTTTCTTGGGTATTATTGCTAACAATACATATCAAATGTTTGAATCAGATTTTGCCCGTGCGCTGTGTGAGATGAGTGCGACTCTCTGGGACACCCTGGGTGAGACAAGGGCTCAGACAGCAACGTGCACCCGCAGTGTCCTTAGGCTGCCTGTGCACTGCAGCTTCACAGCAGACGTTTTCTCTTCCTGCTCCAGTATTTGCCCTTTCAGTCACTTCGCTTCTACTCTTCTTACTCTTACGGAGGCTTAAATTCATCCTCAGCATATAGGTATGGAGCAATGAAGAACTGGAGGCTGAACCTTGGATCAGTTAGATGGCTGCTGAATGGCATTTTCACGATGCGATCGATAAACATACACTCCAGTGCTGGGGTTATAAGTTTCTTGCTGATAGGTTGACTAGCTCTGTCCATGGCATGTAGATGTTGTGATATATGGATATTATTTAGTTTCATTTGCTTATTAAAGCTGTGGCTTGAGTTTTGTTTTTGAAATGCGTATTTATCAAAAGATATTTGCCTCTGGCTAAGTGAGCCCCACACTCAGCTCTCTGAACCAGCTGCACAGC
>NW_008824056.1:2251383-2258253 GCF_000699105.1 Pygoscelis adeliae
AGATGATTTTTGTGTCTTACCTCTGTTCCAAAACATTTTTTCTTTCCTTAATCACCTTCCAGGTCCAAAAGCCTCGCTTTGCATGCAGTCCGCATGAAGGGGGTAAACTCAGAGAGTGGACAGGATGAGGACAATGGGGAGATAACTGCTGGTATCTCCTTCACCGAGATCTACATTAGCCAAGAAAATGACAAATTGCCTTTTAGTGTTGATACTGAAGCAGTGCAACTGGGAAATTCTTTGGTTTCACACCAAAGCATCGATTACATGGAATCAGCAAATTTGCCAGAATCTGCTAAAGAAAAGGCCCATGAAGGAAGCGCAGAGGCCGTGACAGGCCCCGTGGAATACCAGGACAAGCTCTACTTCCACTTGAAAGAAAACCTGGGTAAAGTGAAAGCATATGTCACGGAGATGGGGAGGAAAATTCCTATCCCCGATCAGTGTGTAATTGAAGGTAAGAGGTCTGAGCCTTTCCGATTATGAGAAATTTAACACGCTACACTGAAAGTCATCACGGGGTTCAGGCAGGTGGGCAGCAAAGATCCTCTAGCGCAGAGCTCATGGATGGGGAAGAACATTAGTTTTATAAAACTATGTCATTCACAAATTGCAGTGTTTTGAAGTCTTCTAGGACTGTTTCTTTTCCTTCAGGATATAGTGCAACCCTTGCCTACCCCAGACTCCCATGAGGGTTAATGTCAGGATTTGCCTTTTGATTGTCATAGGGAATGAACCCAAAGCTCTCTGGAAAAGGGCATGACCTGTCACACTGAGCTGAAGAGCAGTGGCTGCTGGCTAGGGCTGGCAATACCTCTGGGCATGTCTGCAGGGCAGGCATGCAAGGGGAATGTGCCTTTCTGCCTTTCTCCTCCTGACTGTCACCCAGCTCCAGGCTGTAAGTTATGGAGCTGTGTTAACGGTCAGGGAGAGTTGAGTGCAACAGAGTGCACGTGCCATGAGTCGGACTCGGCCACGTAAGCGAATGGGTGAGCACATACTAATACTTAAGCCTCCTTCTTGGCCTGCTGGGTTGGTCTAGAGCAAATCTGGGTAGCCTTCCTCATTAACACGATAATATTAAACCAGTTGACTTACAAGATACACCAGAAATGAAGCAGGTCAGGACTCTCAGGTCAGCACATTCCAGCCCAGACACAAAGCTCCTTGAAAGCACAACAGAATGAGATCCCCAGTGCTTCGGGTTGGGTTCGATCCTATCTCCCCACTTCCCTGGGGTTATTTAAAGTTTTCTGCTTTCATCAAGGGTGGGTATTTGTTTTCAAGTGTGAGAAAGCTGGTTTTGTGAGACTGCGGGGGAGATGGGTGATACACTGCAAGATGGGTCTTTGATACTTCTCTTTGAAGTAAATTCTTTAGGTTGGGTTGTGAGCCTCTTGCTTATACTGAGCAGCAGTCGCTCCTTTTAATGTGAATTTGTGTGCATCTAACCACTTGCTGGTGGTCATGAGCAATTTACAGCTCAACCCTTCATGGGCCACGTTGACTTCAAAGAGTAGCTGACTCAATAAATTAAATTAATTTGCAGTCACTTAAAATGTCATCTTCTAATACTACATAACTTCAGGTCCATCAAATATCAACTTTTGTTGATAAAATATTTGTTTGTTTACTTTTTCAGTGGTCAAGAAATTGAAAAGTTGTTTCCACTCATCAAAGGGATATAACTATATATATATATTTTAAAAGCTTATGTTTCTGAATTTCCTAAATATCTTAAATTCCAGGTTTACTCTTTGAAGTAGTTATTTGGTAGAATTAATGATAATTTTTTTTTTTTTCATAAAATTACAGTGGAAACATGAGTAAACAATCTGGCTTGAAGCGCTGAATGCTATGACCTTACATTAATCAAATAGAATATGTTGAATATTTTTAAATGTATTGCTCAGTTTCCTTTCTGAAGTAGCTATTATAATATGTTCTAAGAATGTGACTATTTCTAAATTCATTCAAACGATTGTAATTTCCTGAAAATCCTCAACTAGCATTCTTAGGGAAATTCTTTGAGTAGAGACACATGTGCAGAACAGGAGATTTATGTGACTCATTCTAAATATGCTGAAGAAATGCAATCTGGCTCATTACGCAGGGGACAGCTTTGTTAATATCTCAGATGTTACATAAACCACTCCATCAAAAACCTTGCAGTTATTGGACTTCTGTGATTCCCGCTCACTATAAAGGCCCATTCAAATTGATCTGTTTTACATTTCAAATAAGATGTTTAGAAAACAGTAAGAAAATGTTAGAAAACGTTACTACACGTAGTTGGCTAATTTTATGTTGGTTATGTAGGAATTTGTTGAAATGGAATTTTAATATGTAAACCAGGGAAAATATGAGAAGATAGGCACTTCAGGACAATCTCCCATGAAACAGAGTACTTGAAGGAAATAGTGGCAAAATGTGTTGCAAAATAACACTGCAGTTTGCTAATAATGGAGAGTGCAAATTTCCCCATGTACCTCTTCATTAGAGTCATGCCTTTCCCGGGCTTTCACGTGGCAGCTCACACACAGGTCAACAGAGTGTTAATGTCAGTTGTAAGAATTTCTAAGTAATGATGGGCCAAATTCTGTTCACTTCACTGAAACAGAATTCAAACCCCTGCTTGCATTTCTAATGAAGATGATGTTTAACCATTGGGCAGACTGTCTGTGAACATGGTGAATTCCTTATTGCTTAAAACTGAGACCGGGTGGCATCCCCGAAAGGATGCTGCAGTGACGTACTGGTGAGGACAGAAGCAGCTTGCATGCCTTTGGATACATCGAGAATTAGCGTGCATAGCCCCTGCCAGGTCTGGGGGCACTAATACCAAGAGCAGTAGGAATGAAAGCAGGAGGCTGCTGAGGTTTTCTCAATACGGAGTCACTGTCTTGAAGAATGACGGAGGACATTCGGTTCAGTGCTCAGCAGCTGACAAGAAAGCAAATGGACAGGAGAATTATTAAGAAAAATAGATACATCAAATGACGACATTATGTCATTGTCTGCATTAATTGGAGCCTGAACCTTGAAGGACAAAGGAGACCAGTAGCAGGAGTATAGGATAATCAGAGAACTCCATATAAAGAAAAATGGACTGGGACTCCACAGTCCAGAAAAGAGACAGCTGATAGAGATTTGCAATATCGTGAATGCTGAGAAGATTAATTGAGAGTGGTGGCTCGCTGTCTGTCCTAATACAGGTACTAGAGAACATGTAATGAAGTTGTCAGGAAGCAAATACAAAATACACAAAATAGGTACCTCAACAGATAATTAGATACGTGTAATTAAATGGCAGAACTGATTGCTACAGTACATTAAGTATGCTGAAAGGGTACCTGGTTTCAAAGGTGATCAGGTAAATTCATGGATTAGAGCTGTTCGAGGGTTATCAAAATAATACCACCCCTGACTCTGGAAACGTCGGAGCCACAGATGGAGGTACCGGCAGAGCAGGAGGGAAATTACTGCTCTGTGCTTGTTCTGTTCTTGCACTCCTCGCTTACAGCTCTTTTACTTGCCCTTTGCAAGCTAATACCAGGACAAGCTACTGGTGGGACTTTCTGACTCGAATCAGAATTGCCATTCCAACATCCTTCGAAAGGACAAAAATTGAGAAAATTTGGTTTCTTAACCAAAGTAGGAGAAAACTGAAGGAGGACTTGATAACAATTTTCAGCTAGAAAACTGCAAGACAGTTAAGGGAACAGCCCATGCTGGACAAGGCAAGAAATAATGAGCTTAAATACTAATAAAGATTTAGCGTAAACAGTAGAAAAAGCTCTCTAGCTTGTGCTGGCGGAGGAGGTTGTGCAGGTTAAAAGCACGTTAAAGAAACCTGGAAAGCTGGCCTAGGCAAGGCAGGGCTGCGAGGTTTGACAGATCTGAAGAAGAGTTGGCGCTCCCTAAAATATTTGGTTTTTTCCACATACATCAGTTGATGTAATATAAGATTTTATTTCTTCTGAAGCTTGCCTTATGCCATCAGCCAGCTGTACTGCTACTACAATTCCTAATGTCATAGGCACTCTTGACTCTGAGTGTGGGTAAGGGCGTGGATCTGATGACCACTCCAGGTCCCCTGCATGTCTTTGATTGCATCCTCTGCTCTGTAACATTGTCTGTGATTTGCAAATTTTCTCTTTTCCTGTTGAGTCAGACATTTGCTGTGTAGGTCTTAGCCCTCACAAAATATTTTTGCTTTACAGGGTGTGTTTTTTCAGTCTCCTTGTTTACTTACAAGCTCATTCGAATTATACTATATGTAAAAATTTATGTAATATTAAGTGTTAGATTTTACAGCTGTGAAAGGATACAGGTTAAGAATTGTAAGGGTGGATCCACGATCTGTCTGTGACAGTTTGAAGATTCCTCCTATACACATTGAAAACTTGACATGTCTTCAGCTCTGTTATCTCATTCAGTATTCACTATTTTTGGCTGCATGTGCTTCAGGCAGAGTTGTGAATTAGGTGATGATCCTACAGCAGATGCAGGGTTAAGACTGGGCTGTTGGCCAGAATGTCTTATACTAAGAAAATGGTTAAGTTGAGGGTGTTTTGAAGAACAGACAAGCTACAACAGCTTACCAGATGCATGTGTGTATGTGCATAAGTGAATCTTTTGGAACTAACACTGCAGTCAGAGAGGGGACTTAAACTGGGGCAGAAAGAAGGCATCTGAAACCACAAAAATCCATTTATTTTAGCTTGTTTCAGTTTGGGGCTGATGGTTTGGTTCAGTTCCTGCTCAGTTTGAACCACTTTGCCCAGATTCACATCTCTGCCATGCCTTAAGCAATTTGAGACATTCTTTTATGTCATGTTCATCACTTTAATCTTCTTAATCCTGTGGATCTTTTCCTAACAAAACAAAAAAAAAAAGCCACCATATTTGTCAGGCTCTTTAGCTTTCATGGAGCTAAGCAAAGTAGTTTTCATCAGCCCGTATTTTTCCAGATGGTTTGTGATCTTGTATCTTATCGGTACCTCCAGGATCTTGCAGATGGCAGTGGCCCAGACTTGTGCATCTATAATTTCCTCAGTGCTCCCGAGTTTGGTTATTGCTTTTCAGCGTATGCTGGGCAGGATCTCTGTTGCCTTGGTGTGGCTGGGGTCCCAGTGATTAAGAACAAGAGCCTATGTTCAGGATCCCCATGTTGCATTTGCAGTTTGTCCACTGGCTGTAGTAGGTACTCTCTTGAAAGGTCCTCCAGCCTTTCTGCTTTTCTAGGTCTCGTGTACCCTTCTGGGGAGACAGGGCTCGCAATGGTTTAAGTAGGTTGCTTTGAAAGGCTTAGGTGAAAGATGGCATTATTGGTGTTATGACCTGCCAGAGTTGGCTTCGGGAGTGTCACAACATCCAGCTGAGACCTGAGTCCACTCTGGTTTACCTGGTGTAGCCCCAATTACCCCTGCATGCAGCACAGGGCTCTTGAGCAGCTGGCAGGCTCCACCTGCTCTAGCCTTGCTGGGTCTCACCTGGAACCCTCCATGTTGCATGATTTTTGACTTATTTTTCTTGTTTCCCAGATGTGTAGGGATGGTGGATCAAATGCATGGCCATGTGTATCCTGCCTCTGGGAGTGGCTGGTGTCAGATGGTTCCCAGACGTAAGCCTGTACAGCTGCTGGATTTGGTTATAACTTGAGGGCAGGTCCTTGTTTTCCACTCTGGTTCTACTTGCTCTTTAGATAATTGGTATAAAAATGCCACCATTAATGCCTACAGCTCAGAACATTGAGTGTCAAGTGAGTTGTTGGAAAGAAAGCATTTGATAATATATGTGTGTAGAGGATACTGAAGGATTTGCACATCTCCAGCCCACCTAGCCTCCTTTTTAAAAGAATAGAACCCAGCAAGATCTAGTGCATCATTCAATCCTTGGTCACTGAAGCCACATTCAATGAAAAATATTATAGCCATTTTATAGTAGTAAGTGACTCCTGGCTCCTCAGTGCCCTACAGGAGGAAATACAAACAGCAAACATTTTGTGGGATTAATGACAGAATGCTGAAAGAGGAGGAGGTGGCAGGGGAAACAGGTTGCAGTATGCTGGCCCTAAATCTGGTTGTTATTATGTTTTATGCTGTACTGAGAGATAATAGGTACCATATGATGGCATAGATGGAAAAGCTTATTGCTCCCCTGCAGTGCTCACCCCTGCACCGGTCTGATAAATTCCAGCATTCCATAAGCCAAACATTGATTTGGAACAGATGGACCTCTACTCCTTCAGTGGGACCACAAAGTTGCATAGGCTCAGGCCAGCATTTCCAGAGATGAACTCTGCTGCTGCTAGGCCAAAAAAAATATTAGCTGGCATTTTATTCTGCAGGACTGGTATTTCAAATGCATCCCAAATGTGAGGGCTGGTAGTGAGAATGGAAGTGCTAACTCACAGGATGGCCATCACGCTCATGGTGATCTGCGTCGTCAGACTGTGGAGAAACTCCCAGCGCAACGGGGAGCGTAATAGGAACATGAACATGCTCATAACTTGCTGCCCTCACATATGTGATAATAGCAAATTATGCGTGCTTTACACCTAATCTGGAAGCATCAGTTTAAACAGGCTGGTCTGCAGATGCGCTTTACCTGGTAGCTGCGAGATTCCCAATGGGGGTGGTGGTGTTATCACTCTCCTGGGGGGAAAGCCAAATCAGAGGACCTTGACTTCTGAGCTTCTGGGTTGGACCAGGACGGACCTAACGATTCCTCCAGGAGCTGCCTGTGCCCGCTGTGCAGGCAGGGTGAGCCAGGAGCCCTCTGCCAGGCTGGGGGTGCTGGGCAGAGGCGGCTGAGGGATACAGCTGGGACACAGAGGAGCCAGGCAGTGGCAGGAGTGGGATGTTT
>NW_008824056.1:2258297-2264424 GCF_000699105.1 Pygoscelis adeliae
TCTTTGTGCTTCAGTCATCGATACAGGCAGTGGAAAGGTAAATGCACTTTTGCTTCTGAAGACGGGACAGCGTGGCAGAGATGTTTTACTGTTGTACCTTCCCACATGACACAGGCTTTTCATTACCCCGACGGTAAAGGGTTTTATAAAGTTAAGCTAATGTGTGTGTTCTCAAATGTGGCTTTTGCCACTCAGATTTGGACTCAGTGTACTGAGTGCATTGTAGTGGCTGTCCAGACCCCATTATAGTCATGCCTTCTCCGTTAATTTTTGTGTAACTTACTGGAGGTGAATTCTATTGGACTGAGTTGTGGCATGCATGCAAAGCTAGTAGTGTTCAAAAAAATATAATCAGCATTTCTTGAAGCTGATTGCTTTAAATATTACCCTTTTCTCTTATAAACATATTTATTGTTTGCATACTTATTTGTAATCCAAACTCAAGAGATCAGGAAAAGGAAACTGAGGAAGCTGAAAAAGGCTTAAAACTGAAATTTTAAAAGTTCTATACATTTCTTAATCTCTGGTTTCATGTTTATGGGTGGGTTTGACTCTATTTGGGAAATCTATGAGCATACTTTTACTTCTATTAACAGATTTTTATTTAATAGTAAAGGATTACCAATGTAAACCAAATAATGCATTAATTGTTCCCAGAACCACTGACTCTGTACCTACTTGCCTATGTTCCTCCTAGTTTAGCCCAGCATGTTAAGCTGGAATAAACAACAGTTAACAACTCTACTGACATTCTTCTGTTTACATTTTGTTCTTTTTCCCCAGGCAGAACCACTTAGTAGTGAACTTTAAAATTGCAACATATATTCTCTTGTTTCCTGTAGAAAAAACAGGTTGTTGCTTATTCTCTTGCTAGAAGTTTGAGACTTGCCAACAGATGTGATGAGAACTGTCTCTTGACTAGAGGAGCGTTTCCTTGGGATCTTGATCAGTCTCTGCCATCTGGGGCATTTGGTGACTGTGGGGTTGTTTCGTGCCTTGCGTTGCCTTTCACACGTTCTTCATGTTTTAAAATCTTTTCCTTGTGTTACTCGGACTCTCCTGCCAAGCCAAGCCAAAGCCACACTGAGGAAGGAGAACTCATCCTTCTTTATGGAGAAGATGTGCCCAAGCATCACCAGCTGCTGCTGCCAGCGATGCAGGAGAGCAGGACGCAGGTGCAGCTGGGTACGATGCCCGGGGGAGGCCAAGATGGGGAGTTGCTTGAGTGGAGGGATGCACAGAACTCTAAAATGTCTTGGCTTAGGCTTGCTCTTAGGTGCTCGTTAATAGGGATAATTCATAGTAACTGGATAAAACAAGCAATTGTTCTGTCTGTTCAGCATGTTACCCCAGATACTCAGCAGCAGTAGGTATTTCTTTGCTACTAATGAGATGAAGCAGAGCTATGAACTTTTCTCCTTTGCTGAGTTAACCGAGCTGGTGCTTAGCCTAAACAAAATTCATCAACATACACAGACTCCTCACCTAATAAACCTGCTTTGCACCAGAGCTCGCTGGCCTCTCCCTGAGTATGGGGTAGATCCAGGCTGGCCACCTTTCCACCTGGATGTGGGGGGGACAGGCTGAGATCGCATGTGCTGAGAAATTGTTTTCTCTGCTGTTACCAAAGGGAGTGCTGACAAGATGTACAAAATGTGCCGTAATTCTCTCTGAGAAAGTCAGAGCGTGGCTCAGCTGACAGCAGCTCATGGGTGCATAAGAAACTCATTTTTCATGCAAGTAATACAGCAGCAGCTATGGGGGTGACTGGTGTTCAGACCAAGGCAGTGTATGCATTTACCCATGACTGCCTGTACTAAGTCAATGCCACAATGAAGACACACCTGGTGTCGTACCATCTTGCCCTTGAACTGTCCCCTTCCTCCTCGTGCAGTATCCTCTGTGTTGACATGTACAAGGGATTTTCCTGGCCCAAGCAAAATGATCGTATCCATCGTCCAGCTCCAAGAGCTAGCACTCTTAAATAGTCATAAGACAAGTCTGTCTCTGGGGTTTTTTCTTTCCTTTTTCTTTTTCCACAGTCAACACCTATATGAGCCCATGCAGTATAGAAGTGCTATTAGAGTCTAGATCAACCACAGATCTAGTGGTTGAAATGGTGTTTCCATAAATCCTAATTTAGGTCAGATGGGACAGGTTACTGTCCAGCAATTGTTACAGCAATTGCACAATGCAATTGCTCACCACCCGCCAACTGATGCCCAGCCAGTCCCCCAGCAGCAGCCCCCCCGGCCAGCTTTCCCCCAGTTTATGTGCTGAGCATGATGTCACACGGTATGGAATGTCCCTTTGGCCAGTTTGGGTCAGCTGTCCTGGCTGGGCCCCCTCCCAGCTTCTTGTGCACCTCCAGCCTTCTCAGTCGGTAGAGCATGGGAAGCTGAAAAGTCCTTGACTTTTCAGTAAGCACTACTGAGCAACACTTGACTAGTAAGCACTACTTAGCAACAACTAAAACATCGGTGTGTTATCAACATTGTTCTCATCCTAAATCTAAAACACAGCACTGTACCAACTACTAGGAAGAGAATTAACTCTATCCCTGCCGAAACCAGGACATTGGCATAAACACCCTGCTTCAAATTTGCTTTCCACATTTAGAAGCCACAGTAGTTTTTAAAGTACAAAACTTGTTCTAGAGTCTGTAAATGTATAGCTTAAATGTGACCAATGTAATAGGCTTAATGTCCTCAGAGAAATTAGTTGATTTTTTCCTTCCTCTCTCCCTTACATACATTTGACCAATTATTTTGAAGAGTTGCAGATCCATCTTTGCCATAGTTTGGACTTCATTGCTTTAAATCACGTCAAAAGGACCTTTAGTCAACATTGGATTACCGGCATTTGCCAAGATGTGCCATGTGCTGGGGGGGAGCTGTTGGAGAGCAAGTAGGTTTTGTTGACAGGAATCTCCTGTGTGTTGTATCTTACTGATATCCAGAAAGTTTCTTCAGGGCTAAATTCATCTTTCCTTACCAGGCGAAGTCAGGGTAAGTAGTTACATGTTTCCACATGGGGAATTACAGAGATTCAGGGAACAGAGTTCTCTCCACCTTCGTAGACTGAGGCTGGTTTGTTTCCACCTTCAAAGCTTTTTTGCTAACTCAAGCCTGCAAGTGATTTATTTCTGTTCTTCCTAGCAAAAATTTTTGTATGCTTCCCTTGCCTAGCTAAACCTACAGACCTGATCCCTGCTCACTCATCAGATTCCCCTTTGTCAGCCGCTGTGCATCGCCAAGTGCAAGTGCAGACAGTTGTTTTCTCTAGAAATGACTGCCCTCAAGTCTCACAGGTGTGAATAGGTCTTGCTATGTTGTATTATCTCTGCTTTAACTCCTCTGAAATCAGGTGGGATTACACAAGGTTGATCTTTGGTTCATAGCATTTTATATAACATTGCAATGATGGACTGGGAAAAGTATGCAACAGAGCTTACCTAAAGCTACGTGTGTTTTAGGAAAGCCCAAAATGTGTCTTCTTAAGCTGCATATCATACCGAGCACATAAGTACATGCAATTCGTAAATACTACAGTGGTTTTAAAAGCACCTTTTTCATTCTCAGTTAAAGTGTGTCTGAGCACAAGTATGAACATGGATGTGTTCCACGCATGCTTCGCTCCTAAATGATCCTGCCACACTTCTAACTTATCCATAAGGTACAGCAAAAATGACTTACTGTGATGGACGTTTTGAGGTTTAAATAATTGTTCTTTGGGATCCTTGAATAAGATATTATAAAAGTGCAATATTATACTAGAAATATCAAAACCCATGGTGAATGTTATTACTCTGCTACAGTGGGATACAGTGCATAGACTCTGAATCAAAATTGCTACACGAGTGGGGAAATACTTGTAAAGAGTAATATTGTCACTTCTAGGAACATTCAGTGCTTTTGTTTGACTTCTTAAAAATGAAAATGTAGCATACAAAAGTTAGCGTCTAACAACAGCTGGGTGTTAGGATAACACTTCCCATATATAATACAGACATTTTGGGGGATATTTTGAGTACAACAGATTCTGATAACCTGTTGAATAATATTTACAACATCTGCAATGTTTTTATATGGGATGTAGTACAAGAGAACTCTACTCCCATGGTTACATTTGAATAAAAGTTTAAACCTATTTTATTATTCATAATGCTAGAAAGAGAAAGCTGCAGTGGTTAATGATCTCTCAAAACTTTGGCCAGACACTTGAGTGCTGAGTTATTTGTGAGCAGTGTACATTGCTGGGTGGCAAGTGCCCCAGTGGGGAGTACTGCAGGAAGGCAGCGCTTTCAGTTCTGCTCCTTCACCTTCAGTGGATGCTGTCAAATTTTGGAAGACTGTGACTCAACCTATGTGACTATTACAATTTGTGTTTTTAGTTGGAGGTCTGTCTCTGTGTGTTAGTGATACAGTGGGCCACTGGTTATTCTGCAGTGTGTGTACATCCAGTGTGCCAATCTCACATGCTGTGGGTCAGTCTCTGAGGATGCTATTAATTTAAATGATCTTTTTTTTTCCATTTTAAACATTTTATGAAATGGCACAGCACAGATATCTTTCTGACACATCATTTTCCTGAAAATGTGCCCAGCTCCATTCTGGGCAGCTTCATGTGCCCAGATGATGACAAGAAACTCATTTTGCCTTGCCTATCTATTTACGGGTCTCCCATGACCACAAAAATGAATTCCCATGGTACTGCCTTGTTGGTTTGCACTTGAGCAAAATACAATGTAACAGTGCTAGATATGGATTAGGGTCATCTTAGTCTTCATCAGAATAGGTTTATTATTTAAATACCACTTTCCACTGACTTTGGGATAACTGAGATTAGCTGTTATATGTTGAAACTGGTAGTTCATTGCAAACCATTGAAAAACACACGTAGTAGACTTTGGCTTTTTATCAGATGTTGCATATTCAGCATATCAAATGTAGCAGAAATAGCTATGAGTAATCGCTCATCTCATACCAAAGGTTTGAAGATTGTCTGAGTAGGAGGCTTTTTTCAGTTGGTATTGACAAATGAATGCTGCTTTTTTCCAGGAACTAACATCTTGCTCAGCCAGCATGGACTCCAGTGCTTGAGCTGACATTTATTTTGGCATGTATTATCAGTCTCTGTATTTTTCTCAGTGTCATCCACAATGTCTTGCTAAGCAATTTGTTAGGTTTTTGTGTCTCTCCATATATCCTTTGCAACTTTTTGTTCTGCAGCATTTAGGAGCCTCCTTCACAGTCTCATCAAACACAATCCCACCTAGCACTGGGTACCCTTTCTTAATTGCTAACCAGGTGCTGGTATCCTGGACCTCTACCACCTTCTGCTCGCAGCTGCAATGACTTCTGTGGGAGACTGCCCAGGTGGGATTTAATCAGCTTGATGTGGACTTACTGTGGGTGACAAGAAATCTAGCTCTGGACTCTGCTGCCTGGTGTTTAATGCACTCCAATGTTGCCTGCAGCCTTTAAATGCCTCCCAAGTTTCTTGTCGATTCATACATTTGTAACTGAAAAAATCACCACTGTACTCACTGAAGAGGAAGGCATTGACTGCCAGCTCCTTTTCACAGTGGCAGTACGTGGTTTATGGTCGCTTTTAGCTAAGAGTCATTTCCCATAACGAAGCATTAAACTTTTCACACACATAGACCAAGGCCAAGCCTCTACTTCTGGTTGAGTGTATTGAAGTTAAAGTTTTGTTAGCATCTGTGATGCATAAACCAGGGGTCTTTAGTTTGGACCATGCTGTTGGAAGAGCATTCTGTCAACAGCCTCCTTGGAGACATCACTTAGTTTTGTGCTTTAATATGTCCTAGGACTTAGGGTTGCTGTAATTAACCCCTTCAGTTTCTCAAACTCCTCCTTTATATTGAATATGAACACTGGCAGGTTTGGGTATGAACCAGTAGGTTTGGGTAATTAGGTTAAACTCAAATTTTCCCCATAGCCACTAATCTAAGAGTAGTGGATTTTATGCCCCATCTTTCTCCTGCTAAGGTGAGCATGTTGCTTATGGGCATGATGTATCTGTGATCTGCAGCTAAGTTAGTTTTCTTTTCAGAACTGTTACCTCAGTTTAGCAGCATTTGCATCTTTGTTGGTTTAACTTT